>NW_022589753.1:5959614-6081081 GCF_004348235.1 Phoca vitulina | reverse complement strand
CTCTCTCTCTGTCAAAAAAAAACAAAAAAAAAAACAAAAAAAACCATCACCACCAACAAAAAAACCAACTGTGATGTAAGAAAAAGACTTTCCAGTGTATGCTCTCCTGAAGGGACCCCAGTTCTGCCCTTCCATGTTCCCTCTTATGAATGTAATGAGCAGGGGCGCCTGGGTGGCTCAGATGGTTAAGCGTCTGCCTTCGGCTCAGGTCATGATCCCGGGGTCCTGGGATCGAGTCCCGCATCGGGCTCCCTGCTCAGCAGGGAGCCTGCTTCTCCCTCTGCCTCTCTCTCTCTCTCTCTCTCTCTGTCTCTCATGAATAAATAAATAAATGAATCTTTTTAAAAAAAATGAATGTAATGAGCAAGTTTCCAGGAGCACCTCCTACTATGTGCCTGGTCCAGTACAGGCCAAGGGACGCACCCTGGGACCCTGACAGCTCACTCTGACCTCAGAGGAATTTAGAGACCACACAGCCCCTACCTTCCCACTGTCACTTTGCACTGTGCCCCATGACAAGGCTTCACTCAGCCCCACACATGGCAAAGAGCTCACAGGCCATCCTGACCAACCCAGGAATTTTGAAATCCTTTTGGTAAGTCCTGTGGATCCCTCATTATCTGATATTAAGACAGCCAATTGAGCTTTCTTTCTGTGTTTTTTTCCCTTTAAGTAAGCTCTTCGCCCAATGTGGGGCTCGAACTCATGACCCCAAGATCAAGATTCACATGCTCCACCAACTGAGCCAGCCAGGCGCCCCTAGGCCCCTCATTATCATTCCCTCATTTATAAGGTATTCACTGAGCACCTACTATGCGCCAGCTCATTTCTAGGATCTGGTGAGGACTCAGATAGGCCTGGTGTCGGCCACAGAGGCAACGTCTAGCCATGGGGACGGTCACCAGTTACTGCATGTCCCCTGGGCTGATGCCCTTTGCCCCATGGGATTCTCACAGTGACTCCACTCTGCGTTAGGTACCATCCTCTTCCCATTTCACAGATGGGACCACCAAACGGTGGGTGGGCGAGCCCCGCCTTCCACAGGAATGCTGCCCCTGAGTGGTGTCTGGTGAAGCCTCTGAACTGTGTGGACCCCACTCTTAGCCCCCCACTAGGAAAAAGCTGGAAAAAGCGGAGGAGTGACCTCCTGCCTTTCAGGATTGGGACAGATACATTTGCATGAGAAATGAAAATCTGCACGCCCCACCCAGTGATTTTCAATTCCCAAACCGGGTACTCCCGCTTTCTAGTCTTTTTTTTTTTTTTTAAAGATTTTATTTATTTATTTGACAGAGATAGAGAGAGAGAGCACAAGTAGGCAGAGAGCAGGCAGAGGCAGAGGGAGAAGCAGACTCTCTGCTGAGCAGGGAGCCCGATGCGGGGCTCGATCCCAGGAGCCCGGGATCATGACCTGAGCCGAAGGCAGACGCTTAACCATTTGAGCCACCCAGGTGCCCCTGCTCATTACATTCATAAGAGGGAACACGGAAGGGCAGAACTGGGGTCCCTTCAGGAGAGCATACACTAGAAAGCGCCCCCGCTTTCTAGTCTTAACACCCCAACCCCACCCACTTTCCCTTTATTTCTATGGACTTTCCGTCTTCAAAAACCTCAAAAAACCGCAATGTTAAAAGAAAAAAAAAGGTAAGAAAAACTATGGTATCTTCTAAAAGTTGACATTGAACAAACAGGCTTTTTCCTTTTTCTTTTTAAAGATTTTATTTATTTACTTGAGAGAGAGAGCATGAGAGGGGAGAGGGTCAGAGGGAGAAGCAGACTCCCCACTGACCAGGGAGCCCGATGTGGGACTTGATCCTGGGACTCCGGGATCATGACCTGAACTGAAGGCAGTTGCTTAACCAACTGAGCCAGCCAGATGCCCTTCTTTTCTTACTTGTTTTAGAGAGAGAGAAGCATGAGCAGGGGGAGGAGCAGAGGGGGAGGGAGAAACAATCTCAAGCAGACTCTGTGCTGGGCTCGATCCCATGACCCTGAGATCAGGACCTGAGCCGAAACCAAGAGTCAGATGCTCAACCGACTGAGCCACCCAGGCGCCCCTGGGCTTTTTTTCTAACAACCAAGAAAGGGTCTGGAAAAGAGGTCTGGAGGCAGGGTCCGCTTGGGTTGGAGTCCGGTTTCTGTTACTTCATAGCTGTGTGGCTTTGGGTAAATAAATGAAACTTCGTCAGCCTCGGTTTCCCTGCTGGTCCCGTGGAGAATTAGTTGCTGAGGGTTCCCGGGGCCATGCGCATCCACTGCTGTTGGGTGCTTGCCCGCTGTCTGGGTCCTGCGCGTGGTTTTATTTTAAGGCAGTACTGGCGGGCGGCCCCACGTGGGACCGAGAGTGTAGCTGTGCGTGCCTCTTGGGGACAGCAGGGACACCCGCACCAGGAGAGGTCCGGACGCAGGGTTTGAGGCTGGTGGTGAATGTGCAGCTTCATGGGGCGGGTCTGGCTCTGCGATCCTCCTTGGAGAAGACTTCTTGGACCCTTCCAGGTGCACTTGACCTGTCATTCCTTTGCCCTGGCTGAAATAGCCCATCCAGCAGGATGCTGTAATGGATTGATTGCATGCTCATTTTGGTGACGGGAGGATCCAGAGGGGGTCAGAAGCCACATTTTATCCATGTTTGTGCGCCTCCAGTCCAGCCCAGCCTCCGGTAGGCAGAGCGACTGAATAGTAGTGTTCAAGGTCAAACTGCTTGGGTTTGAGTCCCAGCTCCACCTCTTACCAGCTGTGTGTCTCTGGACAAGTTGCTTAACCTCTCTGCTTCCATTTCCTCCATGGGGATAGCAGTAAGGGTAGTCCCCCAAATAAGAGGCTTATTTTGAGGAGTCATAAAGATCATATATGTCAAGCCCCTTTCACTGTGCCTGGCACACAGTGGGAATCCATTTCCGCCATGGATTCTCTCCGAGCATGCCCAGTCCATGACACCTATGCACCAGATCCCTGCCCTCCTGGGTCTTCTGTTCCAGCACGTCCGTGAACGAAGAAATAAACAAGTGAAGTAGATAGCATGTTCGATAAGAACAAATGCTATGGAGGAAAACAAAAAGGGAAAGAGGGGACCAGGGCAAGGAGAGCTCAGCAAGAGCTTGTCGTTATGGTGAAGATTAATACCTAATAAACATTTGTTCAGCACATGACAGCGAGGCAGTGAATCTGGGCTGGCCATATCTCTGTCTCAACCAAATGGCATAAAGTGGGTGAGTGTTGGGGGGTGTACATGAAAGGAATGTTTTCCCCAAATGACTTAATGAAGGTGCTTTTCCCCCAGAAATGGCAGAGACAGCCCGTGGGACGGGAGCCACAAGCCTCCACCACTTGGGGCTGCTGTGGGAAGATGGGTGATAGAGGCTCCAGCATCCACCCAGGTGGGTCCTGGAAGTCTGCGCTTAAGGCTGGATTCGCCTCTTGAGGAGAGCGCTGGGCTCCGGGAGCCGAGCCTCCACCGTGATCCCCCATGAGGTGTGTCGGAGGCTGATGACTTCTGGTGATTCTTCTGCGGCATTGGTGTAAAGATGTGTTGATTTTACTAGTGTTCCCTCACCCACAGCTTAGGGGAAGATGGACTGAGAATGGACCACCGGATGAGTAGAAAATGTTCTGCTCATCTTGGTTCCACTGGGCCTGGCATATGTGCAAAGCAGCTCCTGAGTGCCAGGTACCATTAGATGCTTAGCACTTCATTCATTCATTCATTCATTCATTCAGTAGATTTTTGGTTTCTATCATGAATCAGGCATTATATGAGGCAAAGCCCTATGATCTAGGAACCAACAAACAATAAACAAGAAAATGGTCAAATACGATAAAAGCGCAGCCCATCTCGAGGTCCATATGGTCGGGGCAGAGGGTGGGCAGTGTAGACCAGGTGGTCTGTGTTGCCTGGAAGAGGTACCCTTTGAGTGGACAATTGAAGGACGACAAAGATGTGCTCTGGAAAGGGTGTGGGAAGAGCATTCCTGGCAGCAGGAACAGCAGGTGCTGAGATGAGAACAAACCCGGCCGGGGGGAGAAGTCGGCAGAAGGCCAGGGTGGCTTGACTGGCGGCATGGGAAAGCCAGTGGTGGGGACCACGCTGGACAGCAGGCAGGCAGTGCCTTGCAGTCTGAGGTGTGGGGTTTGGACCTAATTCTGGGAGCACCGGGAAGCTTCTGGAGGGTTTCAGGGTTATGTTTTCAGATCACCTTGGGCAGGGGATGGATAGGAAGGGGATTGGGGGACCAACTCATTTGGTTATTCAATGAGAGGAGCAAGGATGGGGCTGGCTGGGTGCACTGAATTGAATGGTGGCCCCAGAAGAAATGTCCATGTCATAATACCTGGATCTCATGATTGTGACCTAATTTGGAAAAAGAGTTTTTATAGATGTCATTAAATTAGGGATCTCTAGCTGAGCTCATCCTGGATAGCCAGATGGGCTCTAAATCCAAGGACAAGTGTCCTTACAAGAGACAGAAGAGAAGATGCAGACACGTGAAGAGGAGGCCCCGTGGCCATGGAGACAGAGATCAGGGTGATGTAGCCACAAGCCAAGAAGGCCTGGAGCCCCAGAGCCGGAGAGGCAGGAAGAGCCTCCCCTAGAGCTGTCAGAGCGAGCATGGCCCTTCCCACACCTTGATTTCAGACTTCTGGCTTCCAGCGCCGTGGGAGAAAGCAGTGGGGGTTTATCTGGGCGGCCCCAGGAGCTAGTAGAGTGGGTGGGAAGTTTGTAGGAGTAATAGGAGGGCAGGTACAGTGCCTCAGAGTACCTTCTCACAAGGGGAGAAGTTACTTCACAGTGGAGACACCTGCTGACACCACCTTGACCGTGACCTCGGCCTCGCCGTGAGGGACCGATGGATCGCCCACACCTCCCGATGCAGCAGGGTGGGAGGGAGAGACCTAGGGCAACTCCTGAAGATGCATAACCGCATCTCAGCCACAACTACTCCCCTGAGGAGTTAGGGGCGACCGGTGGCTCAGGCCACCTGCAGATATCTGGGGCCACAGGCCCGGCCTCCAGGGCAGGGCCACCGGGAGGAAGTCAGGTGCGGGCCGGACACCCGGACTTCTCTGTTGATAATGGGGCACAGAGAGGGGTTGCCCTGAAGCTAGTGATCCATGCCTGGGACGCTTGGTGTACGCGCTCTGTCGGCGCTTCCTGACGGCCCTGCCAACGGGCCAGAGGAGACCAAAATGGGCCCAGAGGACGATGGATTGTCCCAGCGTCACATGGCCAGGGAACGGCAGAGCTAGGCGCCTCACCAGGGCTGGATCCACTCCTGCGACAACCCTTTGGAAGGAGGAATTCTCAGCTTTTCTTCCTGCAGCTGCATTCGGGCCAGTGGGACAGGAGGGCATTATCTGCAGCTGGGGCTGGATCCCGGGGACACTTCCCTTTGGAGTTGGAGATGGGACTGCAGGGGAGGGACCCCATAGGCAGACGACTTAATGAAAAATAATAATAAATAAAAATGAAAATACAGTAATAATAGAAAGGGATCTTCGTCATTGGATGTTCATGTTATGCCAGGCACTCTGCCAAGCAGTTTGTATACGTTATCTCCACGTTGATGAGATTTCAATCACTCCTGTCTCCCCTTAAGCATTTATTTTATTTATTTTTAAAAAAGATTTTATTTATTTGAGAGAGAGAGAGAGAAAGTACACGCACGAGCAGGGGGGAGGGGCAGAGGGAGAGGGAGAAGCAGGCTCCCCGCTGAGCAGGGAGCCCCATTGGGACTCGATCCCAGGACCCCGGGACCATGACCTGAGCGGAAGGCAGACGCTTAACAACTGAGCCACCCAGGCGCCCATCCCCTTAAGCATTTAAACTATATTCAGTTACTACCAGAAATGATGTTTCCCCCGCGTGAGAGGGACACTAAAGGTCATGCACGGTTGCTTGGCCCATATTAGTGATGTCCATGAGATGCTGGCTTGCTGCTTAGGTATGCTACTCTATCTATCTATCTATCATCTATCTATCTATCATCTATCTATCATCTATAAAAGACGTATATATATATATGATAGATCTCTTGCCTCTGAGTCGTTGGGCCACACGGGGAAGGGCTGATGGTATAGGAGGAGGAGGGTGCTGGTAATCATGCTGGTTTGCTTTGGCCTCAATGTGTGCCAGCCACGGGCTAAGCCCTTTGCACACATTTTCTTATTTAATACCCACCCTCCACCCCCAAACGTAGGAGACAGACCTCCCACCACCCCTACTAGCTCCTGAGCACAGAGGTATTTCCTGAACAATTCACGGCTGTGCCTAGAACAGAACCTGGCACGTCCTGGGTGCCCGACACAGATTTGCAAGAATGAGTTATACTCAGTATGTGTCAGATCAAGCCGTGTTCCTTCTCCCTGCGAGGACACGCGGCCAGGAAGCGGCGGAGGGTGAGCGCTCCCTCTGCATCTGCTCAGACACCCTGGGGAGCTTGTTCCCGAGTGAACCCAGTGAACCAGGGCAGGTGGGGCAGGCGGGAGGGGAGCCTGGCAGAGGACGGCTGGGCGGTGGGGGAGTTGGGGACAGCACTCCGGGTGAGGAGCGTTTACATTTAGCCACTGCTTATGGTTCCCGGGATGTGCAGAGACCTAGGCCTGGAGGAAGCGTGGGTGTCAGGCCAGGACCTCGGCTCGGGCAGGGGTCATTTGTTTGGAAAGTCGAGCTCCTTGTGGAACTGCATGCATTGTGAGGCAGGAATGAGTCAGACTGTGTTTCTGCCTGTAAGGGATTTACTAACTGGAGGAAGGGGGGATATTACCCTGGATTGTTATTTTTAATTTTAAAAATTTCTAGATTTGGGGCACCTGGGTGGCTCAGTCATTTAGCGTCTGCTTTCAGCTCAGGTCATGATCCCAGGGATCGAGCCCCACATCGGGTTCCCTGCTTCGTGGGAAGCCTGCTTCTCCCTCTCCCACTCCCTCTGCTTGTGTTCCCTCTCTCGCTGTGTCTCTCTCTGTCAAATAAATAAATAAAATCTTAAAAAAAAAATTCTGGATTAAAAAAATGAGTGTGGTAAAAAAAAAGTTCCAACTGAACAAAAGGGATATATTTCCTGAAAAGTTAGTTTTCCTCACTGACCCTCACCCCTCCCCTTGGAGGCTACCACAGTTAACCTGTTAATGCTTTCCTTCCAGAAAGTCTGTGCGAATAGGAGTGTGTGGTATAGACCCTTTACACCCTCTGTATCCTTTATACCTTTATTCTTTACACATTTCTTTGCATCTTGTCTTTTTTCTTTACTTTATTATTTTTATTTTTTATTTATATTTATATTTATATTTTTATATTTATATTTTATTATGCTTATTATTTTTATTTTTTTAAATAAATATGCTTTTTAAGTAAATTTGCTATTTTTTTCTGTTCAGATGTCTTCTTAATATTGATTTGTAAGAGCCTTCTATATATTAAAGAGCTTAATGCTTTGTCTGTGAAACCACTTTGGATTATACAAGTCTGTTGCCGGGGTCTGAATATAGTGATAGAGGGAATCATATGGGAGCAGAGCCAAGGGTCCTCTGATGCTGTGTGAGTTTGCATCAGTCAGGAGAGACTCTGGGGGGAAGTGGTATGGGGACGAGTCTTGGGGAGATGAAGGAAGAGGGTGTTTCGGTAAAGAGGCTTACGTAAGCAGAGTGTCACGGCAGGAGACTGTGTGTGTGCTGGTGGCAGATGACGCTGGAGAAGGCCAATCATGGTATTGGGACACTTCCTTGTAGGCAGCGGGAGGCATAGAAGGGGTTTTAAGCAAATGACCAGATGATCAGATTTGTCCTTTTTTTTCTTTTTTGAAGATTTTATTTATTTATTTGAGAGAGACAGAGAAGGAAAGCACACAAGGACGGGAGGGGTTGAGGGAGAGGGAGAAGCAGGCTCCCTGCGGACCAGGGAGCCCACTTTAGGGTTCGCTCACAGGACCCTGGGACCACGACCAGAGCCAAAGGCAGATGCTCAACCAACTGAGCCACCCAGGTGCCCCAGATTCGTGTTTTAAGAACCCCACTCTGGCTGCTCTGTAGCCTGGATTGTAGGAGAACAAGGTCAGAGAAGGAAAAGCAGTTAGGATGCTATTGCAGAATAGGGAGGAGGTGACAGTGGCCCAGGCTAGAGTAATGGCCAGGACGGGGAGATGTGGACAGTCTGGAAAATCGTGTTTTGAGGTAGGATTGGCAGAGCTGGTGACCGAGGTGCTGCAGAAAATCGTGATTCATTCCTCCCTGTGCAGTGGGAGTTCAGAAGAAGTGATGTCAGCAGGGATGGGAAGAGGTGAGAGTAGGGACTCAGGTGTGGACAGGTGGGCAGAGGATAGTCTAAGGTTCTAGCCACAGCCAGTGGATGTTCCAAAGATTCCTGACCCCATGGGGCACCTGGGTGGCCCAGTTGGTTGGGTGTCCGATTCTTGATTTCGGCTCGGGTCATGATCTCAGGGTCGTAGGTTGGAGCCCTGCGTCAGGCTCTGTGATGAGCATGGGGCCTGCTTGGGATTTTCTCTCTCTCCCTCTCCCTTTGTCCTTCCCCCCTACAAAATATTCCTGACCCTGGATTAGACATTATTTGGGGTGTCTGCCCCCTTCTTTGAGATCTGTCCTCCTCTCTATAGGTGTGGGCTCTTACTGCCAGGTGACCTGTCTCTGCATGATTACCTGAATCAGGTGCAGACACCTGACCCAGAGGACACCAATCAGAGCCTCTTTCCCTGGAATTTGGCATTGAACTTGTCCAGTGGGCTCCCCTGACTTGTCCAGTGGGCTCCCGGGGGCCATGTCTGTGCCTGTATGACCGTAGCAGGGGAGGCAGACTCTCAGAGAGGGAGAGAGAGGCAGGGACCACCAGCTCAGCAAGGCAGATTGAACCCACATGGTTTTCACCCCTCCCTGCCCGGAGCTCACAAGGAGGCCCCGAAGGAATGAAGAAGCATGCGTTCACCGGACAGAGAGCAGGAGAGGAGAGATTCAGAGCGATTGCTAGCAGGAAAGCCAGCGGAGGAACGGTAACTTGCTTATCATCCCGGAGAATTCTGTGCAGTTCTGTCTGTGGGGGTGGGGAGAGTGAGCTCATTCATTACAGAGAGCCCCAGAAATGGTCAGAAATGGGAGATCTCGGGGCGCCTGGGTGGCTCAGTCGTTAAGCGCCTGCCTTCGGCTCGGGTCATGATCCCAGGGTCCTGGGATCGAGCCCTGCATTGGGCTCCCTGCTCGGCAGGAAGCCTGCTTCTCCCTCTCCCACTCCCCCTGCTTGTGTTCCCTCTCTCACTGTGTCTCTCTCTGTCAAATAAATAAATAAAATCTTTAAAAAAAAAAGAAATGGGAGATCTCAGGGATTCCCTGGGGTGAGAAGGAAAACAGGCAGATTGGTTGAAAGACTTGACAAGGAGCATCTTTCCACCACTAGTTAGCTCAGTATCTACCCCTTCCCATCCCAGGAAAAGACTAGATGTTTCCTCTGAAGGCTGGAGCTAGAGGAACCTGAGTCGGAGTCGCCAACCCCGACAGGGCTGCAGATCATGTGCTGGAAACAGGGAGTTTGATGGAAGGTTTACTGATTGAGCAGTGAAATGCTCAGTGTCTTCTCCAGCTTCCAGAATGCTAGCAGCCAGGAGCGAAGTCTGGAGGATTCTTCTCAGGTAGGGTTGCCAGGTAAAAGTGCAGGATTCCCAGTTCCCTTTGAATTTCAGAGGAACAACAAATATCTCCCTAATAGAAGGGTGCCCCCAAATACTGCAAATTTGTATCGGTAAGGTTTGGCAGGGCTTTTCAGGAGAAACCAGGAGGCCAAGTCCTAGAGGCGCCATTCCCAGTGAAGTGACTTGGGACCTTGGACCCCTACTGGGAGACCTCTGGGTTGATGAGCCTCATCCTTCACCCAATAGCATTTGAGTCTCACTTGTAAGTGTGAATAAATAGCCCAGATCACTCGACATTCCAGGGAGGGTTCTCAAATGAAAGATGGTGAAAAACCAACAGAAAACAGAACTCTGGACGCAGGGGCAGGGCAGAGAGCAGAGGAATGCTTCGGGGCAGCAGAGATAGGGAGCAGTCCCCAAGGGTGACTCTTGCTGGCCTCCCGGTCTTCAGTTCCTAGGGAGCCCCTGACCTTCCTATCCCTGGTTTCTGTGATATAGCCCTCTCTCCACCGAAGATCCCCCCCGGGGTGCTTAAGCTGCTGTGAATGTGTTTCCTTCCCTTCTGACCAAGGATTGGCTCCTAAATACGCCCAGCTTGGAGGAAGAGCCTCCCCTGGGCCAGCAGTTGACCCCGGGTCTCTGCCAAGTGACTCTGGCAGCTGCAGCCTCCCCATGCCCCCCGGGAGCCAGGGCCACATCCAAAAGTCTCCATCTGAGGCTGGCCTGGGTCCCAACTGCCCTCTCTGCTGGCAGGGGAGGGAGCCAGTTGGCTCTGCTCTGAACGGGGAGCCATGAGCCCCTCCACCAGTGCCCTCCTTCACTTCGCTGAACCAGGCAGGGGTCCTGCTCATCCGCCCTTCCTCCCAGGTCTGGAGGCTCTGGGAGGAGCAATGGCCTTGATTAACACGACCAACTTCAAACTAATAGGACAGTCTTTAAATATCTGAAAAGCAGTGGTGAGCATCCATTCAACTCAGTTGCCCCAGATTCACGATTCATTTCTTCTCTGCCTGCAGGATTTAGTCGCTCACTTTCTTTTCGTGATTAGCTTAAACGTAGGTTCTAGGCTCCCGTTGCAAAAATCGATCATTTCATTAACTGGCCCAAAAAGCGTGAGGTCGTTGTGTGGGAGGTCATTTTGGTAACACAAACATTTGAAATAAGGGGCTGAAGATTGGGGATGGCCGACTCATCATCAACCTGTTGATGTTTGTCATTAACACCAGGGTGTTTTTGAGAGCGAAACCGAACACTTTCGCTAATTACGCTGGGACAGTAGGTGTAAACGGGGGCTGTCCCTACTGATAGACGAGCTTGTTTCTTTCGGAATTTTTTTAAAGGTGCGAACAAGGGAGGGAATCCGATTCGCACAACGAGTGACAGGGTTGTTTTGTTTGTTGTTTGTCTTTAGCTTGTTTTGCAGTGGTAGTTCTCAATCTTGGCACATCTTGGGTAGGGGGCTTGGCAAACAAGTCCAGCTGTAGCCTGTTGTTGTAAATAAAGTTTTATTGGAACACAGCACACCCGTATTGTCTACCGCGGCTTCTGTGCTGTCTGGGAGGGGCTGACGTGTGGCTCCAGTAGAGACAAAGGGCTTTACACCGGAGGTATTTCGTATCTGGCCTGTTATAGGAAAGGTCTGCTGCCTTCTGCCATGGGGACCTTCAGGCCGAATGTCCCTTTCCCAAGAGACGCTGATGTCGTTGTCCCCAGGAGTAGCCTGAGCGTTAGGAGTATTCCAAGTGCCTCAGAAGAATCTTTTGTGCTGGCAGGACCTGCGGAGGGCAGGTGGTCCTGAGCTGAGGCACAAGGGAGGGGCAGCCTGTCTGGAGCGTGCGGAAGAAAATTCCAGGCTGACGGATCAGCAGACCACACGGGGCTGCCTGAGTGTGGAGAGCTCAGGGAGGGGTCAGGGCGAAGCTGCATGGAGGAGGTAGGTAGGTTCAGTGTGGCCCCCAAGGGGTTAAATTGGGCTGGTGAGTCAAGATTCCAGGAAAACAAACGGGCTCTCCTGCCAGAGCCTTTGGCAGCTCCACATTCCAAGACAACCCACTGCTTCCCCTACCCTGGCGGTGGAGGAGGGAGCAGGCCCCTCGCGGGGTGTTGCAGGTGAGAGGTCAGGCCCAGGCGGGCAGGTGGGGAAGCGCTGGACATCGGAGCCCATCAGCCTTGGGTGCAGGTCCCAGCCCAGGGCTTCCTACCTGTCTTCAGTTGGGCCTTGGGAAATACACTTTGAACCAGAGACTTGTGTGCAGGATGACTAATGGAGTGCTGGACTGGGCAGAGGGGGTCTCAGCACGTCCCCTGGCGGGGCTCTGAGCTGGGTTGGCCCTTCAGAGATGTCCCCAACCAAGGGAAAGACTGTATCTACCAGTCACTGGATGCAGTCTGCCTCCCAGGGAAGGGGCCATCGGCTCAGATGAGGCAGCTCTCTGAGGCCAAGGGCAATTACCAGGGAGGAGCTCAGCTGTGAGCTGCTGGGCTCCCACTCCCAGCCTTGGTCTTGGAGCATCGACTACAGCAGCTGCGGGACCTAGAGCACACTGCGTAAGCTCTCTGAGCTTCCCTGTACAAAATGGAGCCGGTGGGCTGTTGGGAGGATTGAGGTACTGTATCCAAAGCACCTGGCCCCAGTCCTGGGCTCTGGGAGGCACCCAGGAAATGCTTGTTTAGTTGAAAGGATGGGCGGACATGTTGCTTTGTTATCTGAATGAGTCTGAGGCCTCCCTCTCCCGGGGAGGATCACGGGGATGTAAGTCAGAGACAAAGGTCTGTCCTACTGCTAACCGGTGGGTGACCATAGGCAGCTGCTTCAGTAGCTCTCTTTTTTATCTCGAAAGTAGGGATGGTAGCACCCATGTGGCCTCCTTGGGGTGTTGGGCAGTGAATGGAGGTCACGAGGTGGAGAGGTAAAAGCTTTGAAAGCTGTCAGTCTTCACTGGGGGTGGTTGGGGGGGCGTGGCAGCAGGTGGCCGAGGGGGCGGAGCCCCAGGTGAGGCAGGACCGGTGGACAGGTACATATGTACACGTCCTTCTGCATGTACGCACGTGCCCCATAAGCACATATAGGTACGCACAAATGTGTGCAAATGCACTCATGCACACGCACGCACTTTGGCACAAGCATGGGCCTCCCAGCGTTTGTCGCTCACACCAGAGAAGGACAGAGACCAGGAGTGGAGCCATCCGAGGCCCCGCTCCTCTCCCCCCCACCCGTGACCCCGTTGTGGAGACCTGGGGAGCAGGGTTGCCAAGAAGCAGCTCAGGCTGGGGGCCATGTGTGTGGAGGTCGGGCTGGCCCTATGTGTGAGGTCTGTCTGCCTCTTGTCGCAGGCTGCCAGGCCGTGCCAAGGCCGCGTGCTGGGCTGAGCAGCCCAAGCCAGTGTCAGCGGGCTCCTTTGGAAACTGCGCTGGGGGGCGCCTGGGTGGCTCAGTTGGTTAAGCGACTGCCTTCGGCTCAGGTCATGATCCTGGAGTCCCTGGATCGAGTCCCGCATCGGGCTCCCTGCTCGGCAGGGAGTCTGCTTCTCCCTCTGACCCTCCCCCCTCTCATGTACTCGCTCTCTCTCATTCTCTCTCTCTCAAATAAATAAATAAAATCTTTAAAAAAAAAAAAAAAAGAAACTGCGCTGGTCTGCAAGCGGGCGACTGAGCCAGCTGACGCAGCTTAGCTTTCCGCGTAGTGATTTGTCGCAGGAAACTCTGAGATGCACCGAAGAGTGGACGGTGTATAGTGCTGATCAGGGGGCATTGAGAGTGATTTCTATGGGTCATCTCTTTGTTTTCATTTGTTTTTCTACGGTCAGCCTGCCTCAGCTTTGAGTAATATTCAGGATCGTAAATGTGGTTGGTTGAAGACGTTTGTCGATGATGTTTGTCCCACATCCCTTCCTCATCCCTGGCCCCCTTGTTTGTCCTCCTGTTCTGCTTGTGGATCTGACTGTGGAAGCTGGGCTGGGAGTACTGGGGTGCTGTGTGTGGGCGGGCCTGGCGAATCACAGCCTTCTCCGCTCCCTCCCATGTCCCTGTCCACAGTGATGGTCACATGACCTGTGTCAGGCCAGTCGGAATCCTTCCTTGTCATTCCATACACACACATGGGGAGCTCAGCTCCCCCTTCCTCTGGATGTTAGAGCTGTCTCTGGTCATGCTCCCTCTCCCCCCACTACATGGAAGAAATCCCTCTTCAGTGGGAGAGGCTGATACCTAGAGAGCTAGCCATGGAAAAGAAATCCTTTTGATCGTAAAACATACGATTCAGTGTTTTATGTAAAACTAAGAAGGAAAAAAGGCCTGCCAATTAAACGGTGACATACTTCTGGATAGAAGTCACATTCTGATTTCAGAGATATTAATATGTGAAAAAATATGTACCTGAGAATCAGTGAAATGTGTATGTGGATGGAAGGATGAATAGATGGATGGAGAGACAGATACAGCAAAAAGGTGTGATCCAGAGTAAGAGTCTACATGAGAGCAGATGTGTGTGTGTGTCTAAGAGGTAGGAGGATTACTGAAAGCATCTTTGAGCACCTAGATCCAACCTTTTCCTGAAATTGAAACCATTGATATAAGAGCCAATACGTTGTTTTTTAAGCATATACCGGTCAGATTTCTGTGATTCACAATGGAAAGAGACTGGATGACCCTTCTGCTTTTGAGTCTGTTTATTGCCTAGACACAGGTAACAGAGAAGGTTTTTCTTTTCTGTCATCTCTTCATGGCTAAAGACCTGTAGCCTGCTTTGCTTTAAGAACCTATAGTGGCTGGTATGGACTGAGCCTGATCAGGCACAACAGATACTTATGGGATTGAGTTGAGATCACTGTTGAAGCTCCTTGGTTGCAAGTGTCAGGAATCTCAGTTCAAAGCAGCTTAGGCAAAAAATAGAATTTATTGACTTGTGTATGTGAAAAGTTCAAGTATATGCAAGCATCAGGCACAGATGGATCTAGGGGCTCAACATGACTGTCTCCGGACGTGGTCTCGACCTTTCTGGGCTCTACTCTTATTCATTCATCCATCCATCCATCCATCCACCCACCCATCTCTACACCCATCCTGGGTCTGGAACTCAGGCCCCCAAAATCAAGAGTTGCTTGCTCTTCCGACTGAGCCAGCCAGGTGCCCCCACTACCTTCTTCTTTGTTGGCTTTACTGTCACACTGGCTGTCCTCGTGAGGTGACCCCTAGTCAGACTCAGACCTTCCAAGTTAAGAGAGAGATTTTCTTTATTGCAATAATTCTGAGTATCTAGGATTGAGCCTCAGCAGGCTGTCTAGGCAGGTGCCTGTGGGGATTCCCTGGACTGGCCTGGAACATGCTGATTGGCCATGGGGGGTCATGTGACCCGGAGTGGGCGGGGCATCGACCACAGGCTGATGCAGACTGAACGTGAGAGAGAGATGGCTCCCCAAAGGAAAGTTGGATTGTTGTTACCGGAAGAATGGAGGATGGGTACCTAGTAGTTGTCCGCGGCGATTCTACCCCTATCTCTGGGTTAGCACCATCCCAGGGAAGGCTCCTAGTCCCAGCCACCTGGTCCTCACCTCTCCCCGGAGAAGCTCTTCCCCTGGGGCTGCCGGGCAGGAGCCTCCCGGCATTCGGCACGTGCTGGGGCGCATCTTTCCCCGTATGGAAATGAAACAAAGGACGCTGGGGAGGGGTGTCCCTTGGGGGCTGGACGCCTCCCTGCCACAAGGAACCGGGAGCGCTTTCTGGGCGCCATGACGTGATTTCCCTCTTTTGTGCCTGCAAGAAATGTGGTCTTAATACAGCGTGTTCGATGTCGCGGGCAGGATTAAAGGACAGCCCTAATTGACCAGGGGGTGGGGTTGCACCTGTTTACTCTCCAGAATAATTCCATGCGGCAGGCATGATTAGTCACGTCATCCTCGGGTCATGTGTGGGGGAGAACTATGACGTCCAAACAGTTTGTGGCTGGGAGGCGTGAGGCTTAACAGCAGCAGCCCCCTAGGTCCCCAGCAGGAGGGAACACGCGTCTCTGAGCTGGAGCTCCACCGACGGAAGGCTGCCCTGCTCATGCCGGGCGGAAGCCGCTGCCTGCCTCGAGAGCCCAAGTCCATCGCCTTCCAGCTGGGTGATCTTAGGTGAATGAATCGCCCTCCCTGGCACTCACTTTATTCATCTGTAAAATGGGGTTGTCGTGGGGTCGTGTGAGCTGATGTGCATAAAGTGGTGGCATGGTCTCTAGCACATAGTAGGTGCTCAGTAAAGAGGCAGCAGCTGCTATTGGCTGTTATTGTTGTTATTATTATTATCATCAGACTGTTCCATTCTCCACACTGTCGTCAGAGGAAATTTTCAAAATGCCCTGTCCTCTCTGCTTATAACCACAAAGGCCTTATTCCCTCAGAGCTGGGTTTCTCACCCTCACCACCATTGACGCTTGGGGCATCCTGTGCACTGCAGGATGCTTGGCAAGCTGGCCTGTGCCTACTGATGCCAGAAGCACCCTGCCCGCCCCCGCCAAGTTGGGACAACTGAGAATGTTTGCAGGTGTTGCCGAAGGGCCCCAGGAAGGGTTGCCTCCTCCAGACTACCCCTTCCCAGCTGAGAAGCACGGCCTTACACCAAACCCAGAGCATTGTCCCGGCCTTCTGGGCCAGTGTGGTCTGGTGGTCTGGTTCCCACAGACCCTTCTGCTTTCACCCAGCACTTGGCCTTGCCCTCTCTCTCGTGGCTGCTCTGGTCTCTAAGCCAGGGGGACTCTGCACCTTGTTTTCCCTCTGTAGAGAGGAGCCTATCCCGCCTCCCTTGTCTCTTCACCCCCAATTCAGCCTGCAGACCTCAGCTCGGTTCCGGCTTTCTCAAGATCTCCTCCTGATTTGTGCAAACGGGCTGAATCCCCCAGGGTCTCAGCTTTCACTGAAGCAGCCCCTCCTGCAGCACTTGTCTGGGTTGTGAAGGATCCTACGTTTATGTGTGTGATTCTGTAATTAAAATGCAACTCCCCACTCCCACAGTGGAGCGTAAACTCCCTAAGAGCGGGAACGAGCCTTCTGTGTCCCAGTGGTTAGTGCCCAGGAATCTTGCTAAATGTTTGTTGCGGAATGAGTGAGTTCTGAGCTATGCAGCTTCATCCCGTAGGCTAGCGGCTGGGCACGCCGGCCAGTCCCGTGGGCCCCGCTGCAGAGAAGGAGCCCTGGGTTGCATGGAGCCTGGGGGATGACAAACAATGTTTTTCTCTTGTTTTGTTTCTATAGTTTTTATTGGGGTATAACCTACATAAAATGAGTTGCACTGATCTGAAGGATACAGCTTGATGAATTTTTACAAAGATAATCCTTTGGGTAGCTAACACCCAGATCAAGATCCAGAACATCGCAAACACCCCAGAGGGCTCCTCCATCTCCCTCCTTTTTGATATCCCAACCAAAAGTGACAGCTGATCTTATCTCTATCATCAAAGATGAACTTTACTGGTTATGGATGTCATATTAGAGTTCTCCAGAGAAACAGAACCCATGGGATGTTTAAATATATAGAGGAAGATTTATTTTAAGGAATTGCAATTAGAGAGGCTGGCATGTCCAAATTCTGAAGAGTGGGCTGGCAGGCTGGAGACCCAGGGCAGAGCTGATATTGTAGTTCAAGTGTGAAGGTCGTCTGCTGGCAGAATTCTTTCTTGCTCTGGGAGGTCAGTCTTTTATGCTATTCAGGCCTTCAACTGATTAGATGAGGGCCACCCACATTATAAAAGGCAATCTGCTTTACTCAGAATCCAGTGTTAATGTAACCCCAAAACACTGTCAAGAGAAACACTCAGAATAATGTTTGGTCCTCTGTCTGGGCAGCTTGGCTCAGCCAAGTTGACACATTGAGTTAACTATCACAGATGTCACGTAAATAGAATCATATGATACATCCTCTTTTGTGTCTGGCTTCTTTTGCTCAGCAAACATCTGTGGTTTAGTAACTCTAGTTCATTCCTTTTCTCTGTTGCATAGTACTCTAGTATTAGTGTATTACTTTTTTTGTTGCTGTTGATGGACATTTGGGTTATTTCCAGTTTGGAGCTATTATCAATAAAATTGCCACGAATGCTTTGTCTATACTCTGGAGGAAATAATGCTCATTTCTGGAATTGCGGAATTGCTGGGTGACAGGGTACACACATGTACTTTGTGGTTACTGACCGACAGGTTTCCATACTGGACATATCAGTTTCTGTTACCGCCAGCGGTGTACGGGCGCTCTGGTTCCCTACCCTCCCCCGCACCGAGGTTGTCAGTCCTTTTGATTTCAGCCATTCTGATAGGTGTGGATTGGTATTTCGTGGTTTTAATGAAGCCTTTCTTTAAAAATATTCTCTGTTAGACCAAAACCAGACTCCCTCACACCCTGGAGCAGTTTCTTTTATTAAGACAATCCTCTTCATCCTTTTTCAGAGAGAAGGAACCTGGTATCTCTCCCCCACCTACTGTGTCAGGCACGGGGCTAGGCGTTTTAGAGGTTCTGTCTCAAGAAGGGAATCTCAAGACATCTCTTAAAAGCCGTGGACAACTCTGGGGATAGAATAGGGACAGGCAGCACTTCCAGTCCCCAAAACCCCAGCCATGCAAATGAGACGTCAGGTTCTCACTCCCTGGGGAACTGATTCAGCAATTGCTTCTGTGACAGGCATGGTGTGAATGTGACAGATGTTCCTGCAGAGAGAAAGCTGCTTTTGATGGGAGCCACTCAGGAGTCAGCTGGGTCTCGAGTACACACGTGTCGTTTCCCATTAGCCTCTGCGCTGGGGCCACGGGTGACGGGATGGCGAGCAGAGGCTTTGCCTGCAGCTGGCCACGAGGACCCACCTCTCAGCAGGTGGATGCCGTGGACTCTAGGCCTCTCGGATTGCTGAATTTCGTAGGCTGGGAACGTCTTCTCACCAATTTTTGGTCAATGCTGTAGAGGTGAAGGTTATTTTCCATATTTAAAGGAGTCTAGAGTCATTGTCACTTCAAGAGAGGACATTTGAATGCTAGAAAGCAGGTAGATGATCAGAGTAAAAGTGAGTCCTCAGGTTTTAATACATGTTACCTAGAGAAAAAGTCAACATCGTGCCCTTAGTTTTCTCATCTTGCTGGGGACTAATGGAAAGTTCAGTGCAGACTGATTTGCAAACTACCTGGGTGACAGAAACGTACACACTTTGGTGCCAAACCTGGGTTCGTGTCCCAAGACCAGTCCTTAGGGTTGTATGACTTCGGCAGGGTCACCCGTCTTCCTAAGACCCAGTTTTGCGGTAAAGGCTCAGAAAGTTATCTCTGGAAAACACCCTGCGTGGGGCCCAGCCCACAGTAAGTGTTCCATAAGTGCTCGTTGAATGAATTTCTGTGGTATTTTAGATCCACAATCCCTTAGCCACAAATGCAAAACCTAACACATTGTGAAAGCGGAAAATGCTTTTCTTACGTTTGGTACAATTCATTTGGCAGCAAAACCTGACATGAGGCTATTCTATAGCCTTTCTTTATTGATCCTAACCTGGGTGAGTATTTGTCCATTTGCTTTAGAATTATTAACATATTTATACTGAGGTGCCTCGCAGGCTCCAAAGAGATGTCATGTATTGTATGGCATTTGCAATGTATTCTCTTTCTCCGGTCTCGAACATCCTGAATTTATGTCCATCTGGGTTTCAAATGTCAGAAACAAAATTCAGATTTACTTAGAAAAAAAAAAAAAAGAGAGAGAGAAAAGTGTATCATCTCATGGATCTAAAAAGAAAAAGAAAAAATCAGAGATATCCTGCCCTCAGGTGTGGCGGGATCCAGGGGCTCAGAGGATGGCTATTTATTTCTCTGTCATCATCTAGCCCTGAGTATCTCTGCTTTCCCTGCAGTTTTGGCTCCATTCCCATTCCTGCCTCAGATAATGGAGGGGATGGGGCACCAGAATTGGCTTAATTTGGGTCACTCTGGCAGCCCTGCATCGATCGGGGAGAATAATAGCTCCTCAGGAGGGGTGTGGGGCAGACCCAAGCAGCAAATGCCCACCGCATCAGGTATAAACGGTTCTGTGGCAGTACAATCCTTCGCTTGGCATTCCTAGCTCCAGGGGAGTCCCAGTCCAAGCACAGAACACCTGAGAGGGGTGGGCACTCACGTCTCTCAACCTCTCACTGGGTCCACACCGCCGGTGACATGTCTGAGTGTCTCATGGTAGGCTTATCTCTTGCTTCCCTCCTCAGAACCCCTATCATTTCTGTTCCTCACGGTGATTAGAAGAGCTGGGGCACATCCTGTTCTCTCCTGCTGCGTGATTCTTGGCCTAACAGACACGCCTTCGAACAGACCCCTGCCTCTCTACTTTCTTCCTTCAAATTCCCACCCCCTCCCTTCCATTCTTTGCAGCACAGAATCTGTTTCACGTTGGGATTATGTACTAACGGGGCCTGTATTTGTTTAACAACAGCCTCCCTGGCTACACGGTCCCCTCGTGGTGGCAGGGCCGTGTCTGTCGACCACTGTGTCTCTTCAGTGCTGGACCCATAGCGAGGGATCCATACATATATTTGGATGAATGAATGAATGAACAAACGAATGAGTCGCAGAGCTTGAATTTGAACCCTCACCTCCTGGACCCAGGGGCTCACGCTGCTAACCGTGGCGCCTCCGGCCCTGTCTTCAGATCCAAATGAGAAGACCTGAGTCCCTCTTATTCTAAGGTGTTCTAGAACGTGCTGTGACGGTTTTCCATTGTCCTCCTTCTCTGCGTCTATTCCGCAGGTGATAGCCCCCCGGGAAAGGCCACACTTCCAGCTCCAGCAGCCGCGGGGGCCTCTGCTTACTTGGAGGTGGTGCACCTGCCTGATGACCAGTGCTGGAAGCTTCCTGGCCGCCGGAGCCCCGTGCGTGCTTCTGGGCTTTTCCTGACAGTCTCCGGGGGACCCGCGGCAACCCCGGGCTCCCGGGCAGGCTCTCACATGAAGTGGGTGGGAGGTGGGTACGTTTTGCTATGTCTTCCATGAATCTCTGTGCCATCCTTTTGGGAAACGGCGCTAAGCGATTCTGGAAGAACTGTCAGTCACAGTATGCTGTCCGGGAGCCGGGTTGTGGTCAGGTGACCGAGCCGCACCAATCACTGGGCTGGAGGGTCAGAGCACGTGACCAGGCTAAGCCAATGGGAGCCCTTCCCTGGGATTTCTGTCAATTCCACTAGTGATGTCGGATGATTGCGAGGCTTGACCCAGTGTGGCCGCGGTTGTAGCCTCCAGGGGCAGCCGTTCTGAGAGAATAAAGCTCCTCAGCAGGAGAAGCAAAGACAATAGAATAGAAGGCCCTTAGAATAGCAGGGACCCCATTTACTAGATCCTCTCTCTGTGCCAGGCACTCTGCACCCGGTTTTCCTAAAGCACCCACAAGCATTAGGACAGGACGCGTAACTGGGGATAAGGAGCCTCTCAGACCTTCAGGCGCTTGGCTAAGGTTTCCACGTGGTGAAGCCGAGGAAGTGGCGTCGGCCCCCAAAGCCTGCGGCCTCTGCACTGGCCCGTGGGTTGCCTGCCTGCTTCTCTTCTTGGGGAGCTCCATGCCTTGGAGCTTGCCTTGCCCCAGGAGAGCAGAGGGTGTCTTTTGTGCAGGTTATCACCGTGGGCAAGGATGGGCGCACGCCTGGCCGAGTGTGGAGTCAGCAGAGGACCCTGTGCCAGAGGACCGTGTGCCAAGGGCTCGGATGCCTTTCCTCCCTCCTCCACCCTCCCTCAGGGCAGATGCACTGGGGCCACAATGGAAGCTACTCTCATGAATACCTGCGAAACAAAGACCGGCCTTTATGAAAGAGAAAGTCCCTTTGCCCAACACCAAGCCAAACGCACCAGTTAAACAAACAGCTGCAAAACACGCCCATTCCAAGGTAGCAGATAGAAAAGCCCTCCATCTCTTGCTCAGACAGCCACATCCCCGGGAGGCTGGGGCAGAGGGGAAGGCCCCCCGGCAGCCCAGCTACTGGCCGGAGCAATCACTGGCCGGTTTTGGAGGTGGCGTGCACCAGCTCCGGGCTCCATCAGCCGCAACAAAGAACTGAACGCGCTCCCGAGCAGAACTTCGTGACTCAGGAGCAGGAGTGGGGGGCTCTCCTGTGGACAGGAAGGCCCCTCCGTGCCAGATTTGCAGCAAGAGCAGGATGTGGAGAAAGCCCAGCTCACCACATCCCCTTGGCGAACTATGACAAGAAACGCACCAGCTTTTCAACACCACTCTTGTTCTCTGTCAATGGGTTCCATTGTGGGCGTGAATTCCCCAGTTCCAGGAGTTGGTTCTGTGCCCTGGCCAGAGTCTCAAACCAGCGACCTGGGCTCATCCACTCCCTTCCCCAGCATTAGGAAGCATCCCCCGTCTTGCCCAAGTGCTCCACTGAGGAACTTTCCTTTTGCTCCCCATCAGTGGAGGGACAGAAAGCTGGAGGAAATGCTCTGTCACCCTCCTTCGGGCACTGAGCCTTGAGGTCTCTGCTGCTGCCCCTCTCTCCCTGTTTTCCACTTGACGTTCCCCACTCAAGTCCAGGGCAGAGATGGGCAGTTACCACCTGGGGGCCAAATCTGGCCCACTGCCTGCTTTTCTTTTCTTTTTTTTTTTTTTTAAAGATTTTATTTATTTATTTGACAGAGAGAGAGCACAAGTAGGCAGAGTGACAGGCAGATGGAGAGGGAGAAACAGGCTCTCCGCTGAGCAGGGAGCCAGATGTGGGGCTCGATCCCAAGACCCCAGGATCATTACCTGAGCCGAAAGCAGCCGCTTAACGGACTGAGCCACCCAGGCGCCCCCACCGCCTGCTTTTCTAAATAAAGTTTTATTGGAACACAGCCATGCCCATTCATTTACATGTTGTTTATGGCGGCTCCAATTGTTTTGTTCTACAATGGCAGCATTGAGTGGTGGCAACAGGGATTGTATGGCCCACAAAGCCTAACATTTTTGCTACCTGGTCGTTTAAAGAAAAACTGCCCACTCATGGTCTAGGTCCAAAGGGAGCTATAGGGAACGTAATGTTGGGCCTTTTCAGTCTCTAGCTCAGTTGACTGATTTATTTGTTTGACAAATACCTCCTGAGCATCGACTATGCACTGAGCTCTGAGCTGGCTGCAAAGGATACAGAACAGGGTAAGTCAGACCCACTGCTTGACCTCGAGGGAAGCCGAGGAGACCGCCATCATGTGAGCAGTTTGCACACAGTTAGGACCGTGCTGAGCATCTAAAGGAAAAGGCAGTGCACTTTGTGGACCCAACTCAGGGGTCAAGGCCAATTTCCTGGGAGGAACAACATGTCAGCTGAGACCCTGACAATAAGGAGGGCTTAACCAGGTCAGTGGGCTGGTGGGACAGAGGATGGAGATCTCGTCCTCTAGGCAGAGGGCCCAGCCTGGGCCAGCCAGGCCAGAGCATAGCTCCCTCCAGGAATAGAGTGAGGTCCTGGGGGGAGACATGAGAGATGGGCTTTGGGGAGGGGTGGCCTCGAATGAGACAGCTGCCTGTGGGTTGTCGGCTCACGTGACAGGGAGGTGTGAGACCGGGCTGTGTCCCTCCTTTTTTGAGACACCAAGGGTCCCCTTCGTCCTTGTACAGAGCTCTAAATTCAGACCAATAAAGAGGTTCTTCTAAAGTGGTGGTGTCCAATTTGGGAGCCACTAGCCACGTGTGGCAATGTAGACTTAAATTTAAATTAATGAAAATAAAATTTTCACTGTTCAGACCCTTGGTCACAGGGACCATATTGTGCCTGATGGCTTCACGTGGTGGGCATCGTGGGTGGCCAGACGGAGAGCAGTGCCATCACCACAGAGGCCTGGGCAGCACTGGCCTAAAGGCAGGAGGTGCCATTCGAGGACTGAACGTTTCAGCTGGAAAAATAGTCTGGGCTTTGGGACTTGGGTTCTTCCACTCATAAGCTGTGCAATCTTGGGCAAGTTTATTTAATTTCTTGGAGTCTCAATTTCACCATCAGCAAAAATAGGCCCAGGATGGGGTTTGGCCCACTGTAGGTGCTCCCTCTAAATGGCAACTATAATAATTTTAACTTTGCAAGATAGTGGAAAATATTAAAAACCTTCACAGTGGCTCCAAGAACTCTTATGAGGGAGGAAACTTCGTGCAAACAAAGCGCTAGGTTGCTAGAGGGGGAGGCTCTGCAGGATGTTTGCTGAGTCTGCATTGGAGGGAGCAGGGACCTGTGCAGGGTCGCAGGGGGTAGATGGAGAGTTCGCACGGAGCTGGGAGCCATGTGTGATGGACCAATCAGTGACGACCCCAGTGGCTGGTGTGGCTGAAGGTCTTTCCAGAACAAGGATGTGTAAAGATCAAGGAGAAGCTCTGTGCATGCTGAGCTGTAGGCCCAGGTGCTGAGCACATGTCTTTCCCTTCCCACTGTTCCCCGTGAATGTTTCAGGAGACTGGAGAAGGGGGTGGTATGTGGAAGTTGAGGAAGGGCCCCTTCTCCCATCTGGCTTTTTATGGTGTGCAAGAGAGAAGGCACAGAGAGGCGGCCGGAGGACCATCCACCATGTTAATCCAGGGAATCTGAGGGGCCCTCAAGAAGGTCAGATGCATTGAAATTCACAGAAGTCTTGGGGAGAGCTTTGGAATGGGAAGATCTTTGGGGAGGGCGGTCACAGGAGTGGAAAGATGAGGGTCATCTCAAGGGTCGAGAGGCCTCAGGGGACATCTGGGTCACACTGAATTCTGAAGTCTGAGGGGAGGGTCCTAAACTCCCTCATCTTTGTGCAAAGCCCTGTGTTCTGGATATGTGGGCATGGTGCTGAAAAGAGCGATTGATTGGAACTGGAGGATAGTTCATTCATTCATTCATTCATTCATTCTTATATTGGGCAGGACTTTTTTTGGTCGCATGCATCCAAAAACTCAATCCAAACTAATTTAAGGAAAAGGGAAAAAAAGAAGAATGAATGATTCACGTAACAATGATAATCCAGGTGGCAAATCAAGTCTGTTTAGGGAAAGCTGGATCTGGGGCTCTAAGAATAGAAAAAGGACCGACTTCTCTCTCCCCTTCATTGGTTCCTCGAGGACAACATGGCCTCCCTGATTCCAGAATGAGAGGAACAGGGAGAATTTTACCGAAGCTCAGTGACAATCTCCTTGTGAGTCATCGGCCCTGTTGGGTCGCGTGCTGATCCCTGAACCCAATGAACAGAATGGTCTGATTGGCCTGGGTTCTCATGTGTTCGCCGAGAGCTGAGTGAGAAAAATGTAAGGAATAAAGTAAATCAGGGGAGCTGAGGACCGCAGAAAGAGCTGAGCAGACTCTGGGCATGGAGCAAGAGATGTCTGCCGTGGCTAATTCACTCGACACCCCGGGGCTGGCTCTGGGGGGCAGGAGACCGGAGGCCTCGGCCCTCATGGAGCTTACCTTCTAGTGGGAGGTCTGACCCTTATCCCCATGGTCCTTTGCCTGTCCTCCTTCCTGGCCTGAGTCCAGCCCAAGGAGAGGAGTGAAATTAACTGTCCCTTGTTGTTGTGACACTTCCTGGGAGCAACAAAGGGCCTTTCACAGGGAGAAAACGAAGCAAGTACCTGTGGAATGACCTGGAAGTCACAGAATTTGGTTGTTGAGGTGCCAGATGGAAAATATCCAACTGGTCATGTTCAGAGTTTGGAGCTAAAATAGACATGCTCTTAAAAAAAAAGAAGTCCATATATGGCTAATATTTCGGGTATACCTTTTGGAGTGAAGGACACTGAGCTGGATTCTCAGAAACTGAAAACACACAAAAGGTCCTGGAAAAATCAGTGAATAGTGGGAGCCATGTTCTCTTCCAGGTTTCACCCGCACTCGGGCTAGATGCACTGTGGTATCAATTGGGGGTGGGTGGGGGGAGGAAACTGAGGCTCCGAGAACTGGGCCCTGGGCCTCCTTCTTCTTGCTGCCACCAACACCCCTTCAGTGGAGGGCTCTAGGCAGAGAGAGCAGAGGTAACAAGACATGGAGGGAAAGGACACAGACACACTGAGGGAATAAAAGCAGAAGGCAGGCAGAGGGAGATAGGGTGGGAGCTGCTGTCGGGGTACAGGCCGGGCCAGACCTTGAAGGAGTTGGGGAGCCAAGGAGATGAGCTTCGAGAGACATTTTCTCCTGTACTCCTGGAGGCCAGAAGTCTGAGATCAAGGCGTCCGCAGGGCTGTGCTCCCTCTGATGCTCTAGGCAAGGATGCTTGACGTTCCTTGTTTGCCGCTGCATCGCTCCAACCTCTGCCCTTGCCTTCACAGGGCCTTCTGTGTGTATCTCTGCGTGTCCGCTCTTCTCATCAGTACCAGTCACCGGTTTTATGGTCCCCCCCCCAAGCTGCTCCAGTGTGAGCTCATCTTAGCTAATTATATCAGCAGAGACCCTGTTTCCAAAGAAGGTCACTTTTGAGGTTCTGAGTGGACATGAATTTGGGGGGACACTAATCAACCCCCACGGTGGCCTGATGTGATTTTCCCTTGGTGCGAAGGACCCCAGCAGCACGAGGAGTGGACTGGGAGGGGGGCAGCTGGGGTCAGGAGAGAGAGGGAGCAGACCGGCGTGAGGTCGGGGATGGTGGTGATGCAGGGACGGGGATGGCGTGGAAGCAGCTCTGGAAGCAGCATCAGCAGGATAGGGGGATGGACACCATGTAGGGCAGAGAGAAAGGGAGGTTTTGAGAACATGCCCCAGGCTTTGGGTGGCTTGTCAGCCCAGTCGCCAGTCAACCCAACGTGGTGAGGCTTAGGGTAGGATATGAAATAGACACGCAGAAGGGAAAACAGAAGAAAACATTTACAAGAAAGAGGAGGAGGCTCGGGGCGTGCATGCCCCCGAGATTTGCCCACGAGCTGCAGGAGTTCTCCGGGGACACTTCAAAACCTGTCTCAGCGCGTAGGCACCACACAGAAGCGGCTGATGGCCCAGGATAAATAGAATAAGTAGAATAAATAACCCTCCCAGTGAGCTCATTCTTCAATTAGGTCCCTCCCCCTTGCTCACGCCAGCCCCTGGGTGGGAAAATTGCTGATGACATTACCAGCATCCTGTGGCCCCCGGGCAGACGGCGGACCCCGGGTGATGAGCTTGCCTTCCCCTTCTCCCAGTGTCTGTGGCCCGCGGCCTGACACAGTGGGCAGGGGCAGGAGTTGAGTCTGGATCTCTGACCAACAGTGCTGGGAAGGGTCCCTAGCATTTTCCCCCACTGACTCTGGAGCCAGGCTTTAGGTTTGCTTGAAGACTCTGTATTAGTTTCTGAGGCTGCTGTAAGAGACGAGCACCAATGTTGGTAACTTCAAACGGCAGACATTTATTTTCTCTGGAAGCCAGAGGTCTGACGTCAGTGTCCCTGGGCTGAAATCAAGGTGTCTGCAGGGCTGTGCTCCCTCCGGAGGCTCTAGGGGAGGACCCTTCCTTGCTTCTTCCAGCCTCTGGGGGCTGCGAGTGTTCCTTGACTGCGGCCACGCCTCTCCAAGGCTGAGATGTTCACGTTCCCTCTGGATACATGGATTGCATTTCGGTCCCACTGAGTAACCCACGATAATCTCCCCATCTCAAGAGCCCTAATTTAATCACATCTGCAAAGACCCTTTTTCCTAATAAGCTCACACATAGAGGTTCCAGGGATTGGGACCTGAGATCTTCGGAGGGGCCGTTATTTACCTCCCAGGGACTCCTTTACTTACGTTGGCATGGACAAGTTACTTCCCTGTCTGTGCCTCAGTTTCCTCATATGTAAACGGTAGAGACTCTGCTTTTCATAAAAAAACCTCCGACCTTCAGTTGGCCACAAGGTCATTAGAATACAGACTTAATTTCGCAGGCTTTCTGCAGCTTGCTGAAACCATGTGCCTAAGTTCTGGCCAGTGAGATATCAGCAGAAGCTGGTGTGTGTAAGTTCTGGGCAGCGTCCTCCTCCTTCCCTTTCCTCTTCTGGCTGTTGGAAGTTGGATGTACGGCTGTAGGGCTGGAGCAGCCATTTTGGACCATGAGGTGAATTTGGGAATGAAGACCACCACCTTGGAGGTTCTTGGGAAGATTGCAGAGCGTTGACAAGAGGGCATAGAAACCTGCTCCGAGAATATTTCTTCCTCCCGTCCCCCTCGAACCCCCCGTCCCCTTCCCATCCTGTTCCCGTCCCTAGCCTTGTCCTCCTCCTTAGTCCAATGCTGCTGTTTTGGTCCTGAGGTTCCTGAACCCCCAGGTGTTGTTGGCCATGGCATTCAGTGCTCCGACCGGCTGAGCGCTGGGGATCTCGGAGTGACGTGGCCACATACGCCACACGCACAGCTTGCCTTTGTAGTCATTCTCGGTTATTAATCAATATAATGAACGAGGAAGCAAGCCACTGGACTGGGCACTTGACATACCCCGTTTCCAAATTTACAGCAATTATTTTGTAGAATTATTGTTATGGAAGAGATCATGTTATCTTTGTGAGAGTCCTACCTGCTGTTCCTGGCGCTTACGGGTGAAGAAGCCTCCCAGTTTCATGGCTGCTGGGGGCGGAATCAGGAGTCAATCCGCCCCTCTGCTCTTCCGTGGTAGTTTCTGGAGCCCCCACAGGGGACTGGCCCTGGGTTAATAAATATAAGGGGACTAAGATAAAAAAGATCAGTCCCACTCTGAGGAATCCTATGTGGAGAGGCATGCTGGCATGGGGAAGCCGCGTGGGGTCAGCCCCTGCAGTGGTTCTTGGAGAGTCACATTTGAGCTGAGTCGTGAAGAGGGGTGGGTGTGTATAGACAGAGACAATGGGGTGAGCTTTGGGGTAGTGGGAGTCGGGGTGTGTTGGAGAATCAGGAAGTGGACAGTTTATCCTGGGCAGGGGTGAGGGTTTTGAGTCTGGGCAAAATAAAGTTTCCTCCTTCCAATCGGAGTTTTGTTTCTTTCTCCTCCAAGAAGCGAATTTTTATTTATTTTTTATTTTTTAAAGATTTTATTTTTTTTGTCAGAGAGAGAGAGTGTGCGAGCACAAACAGGGGGAGTGGCAGGCAGAGGGAAAAGCAGGGTCCCCGCTGAGCAGGGAGCCCGATGCGGGGCTCGATCCCAGGACCCTGGGATCATGACCTGAGCCGAAGGCAGATGCTTAACCAACTGAGCCACCCAGGCATCCCAAGAAGTGAATTTTTAAATACCAGCATAGTACTTACTTACTGAGAGAAAATCTGGAATATATGGAAAACCACAGAGCATACCCCTCTATCTGAGCATTCAATGCTGCCGATTTATTGGGATCTGTGGCTCACCCTTACGAGCCCTCCCAATGCCAGGCACCTTCTCTCTGTCCTCGCGTGGTGGGAGGGAAGGGGGAGGGAAGGTGGGGCATCTTTTATAAGGACTCTAATTCCATCCATGAGGGCTCCACCCTTGTGACCTGGCACCTCCCAAAGACCCCACCCCCTAATGCCGTCACACTGATGGTTAGGATTTGAACAGGAATTTGGGGTTCCACTCAGCCCATAACAAGTGCCACTCAAAGACCCCTCATTGTTACCTTTTTATAGTGACAGCCCCCTCCCCCGCAAGCAAGTGCTAGTCTATTCTCCGTTTCTATAATTTTGTCATTTCCATTTGTCATATAAATGGAATTACATGGTATATCACCTTTGATATATATATATATATATATATATATATATTTTTTTTTTTTTTTTCACTCAGCAAAATGCCCTTGAATATTCTCCGTGTAATTTTGCTTCTTACAATGTGAGGATTGTATTCAAATTGATGGATAGGTCATAATGTATTTAACAAACCCCCTCCTGCTACTTAGCTGATTTCCACTTAAAAATTATTTTGCGTTCTGCTGTGGCAAATATCCTTGAAGCTTAGTATGTACTGCTCTAAAGATTTATTTCTGAAGACAGATCCTTGTGCTGGACTTGCTGGGCCATGCATGTTTCCAGAAACATCTTGCCTAACTGCCCAGGAGAGGCAATGTCCCGATGTTTACCCCTACACCTGACGTGGAAGACTGTTCAGGTCCCTACACCCTGGCCCCCTTAAGGAGAAAGCTCCTGTTCTCCTCAGCTCATCCGAGGGCTGGGGTTGGTAAGTATGGACAGGAAGGGGCGAGAGCAGAGAAGCAGCCAGAATATCAGGGTGGGGGGGGGCCTGTGGTCCAAGGGAGAGGTGATGGGGCTTCGGGTCTGTGTCCCGGTTTGATGAAAGGTTACGTGGCCACTGTACTGAGAGGACACAGGGGAAGGAGGGGCCCTTCTATTCCTCGAGCCTGCCTAGCTTCTTGCTCTTTTTCCATTGAAACACGACCAGCATCATGCAGGGCTCGCATACATGGGCTCTTGAGGGGCCACATGGGTCGCGGAAACCGTGATGTAAGGAAAACACGCTCTCTCCTTTCTCCCAATACGTCGACTCTAAGCTCTAGCGATCTTCCTGCCTCCCCACGCTTTGACAGATGGAACACAGGAAATATCCTCTTTTCCCTTTATCTGGCACCCACCACACCTGCTCTGGCCGTGGGGCCTTTGCTCGTGCGGCTGCCTCCACCTGGCATGCTCTGAGGGTTCACCCCTCACCTCCCGCAGGATTCCCCGTGTCACCTTCTCAGGGAGGCTTTCCTGAGCCTCCCCTTCCATCTCCTCGCCCCCTGCCCTAGACTCCTAGCCCACTTTCTCTGCTTGACTTTCCGTTAGCATTTATCACCACCCACAATATGAATTTATATCAGTTTTGTCTGTGTTCCCCCACATTTCTGCTGTCTTGTTCCATGCTCTATCCTCAGTGCTGAGTACAGTGCCTGACTCATGGTAAGCACTCAAAACGTCTTGTTGAATGAATGAGTGAATGAATGGAAGACAAAACAAAAGGAAGAGTGACAAGAATAACGAGAAAAACTAACTTACTCCCGCATAAGACATTCCATGCTGCCTGGCAGCCAGCGCCTCTCTGGACTGGTGAGCGAAAGGGACTGGTGGGGTCTGGGGTAAACTGACATGTTGCCACCTGGGGGGGGGCACCCAATGTCTCACCCCAGCCCACTGCTGCCTTTAGTTTTTCAGGATTGAGTGAAAAATCTCACTTTACGTTACCATAATCAAATAGAGTTGCCAATATTTGACCATTTCTGGCCCACAGAAGCGGTAATTCCATGCGATTCAAACTTAAATCACAATTCCTCCCGATTAAAATTGTTGCCAGCGCATTTACAACATCATTAACCAGAACAAACCCGCCGCTTGGGCCAAAGTGACACTTTTATAAGCTGGGTGCTCCCGGGGCCAGCAGTTTGCAAGCTCTATCAAGGCTTACAGCAGTTAGCTGCCACCCCCCAAAAGCAGAGCACGCAGCTCCACCCGGGTCCCTGGGACCAGGAACTTGTTCAGCCACCAGCACGCAGGGGGGCTGGGCAGGCAGAAGCGGGGACAGGCCAGGGAGAAGTCAAGCGTTTAGGGTGAAGCCCTTCCCCACCAAGTGTAAGTGCAGACCCCCGTGCGGAGCCCTCTCTCAGGGAGGGGCTTCTGCCCCCAGCAGGTCATTGAAAAGTGGCCCCGCCTGTGGGAAGGGTCAGGCATGGTTCTCTGCCTGTAGCATCGGGATGAGCCAGGGCCCAGCATGGTAGGGGCGGGGGGTGGGGGGAAGGGGGTTCATCCTGCTCAGGGACATGTGGGGGGCGCCCCCTTCCCCACCCTGCCGAGTGTCCCAGCGTCTCCCAGGCCTTGTGTTGGGCCTGGCAGTGCCCCTCGCCTTCTTCCACTTGCCATCTGACCGATTTCCTAGCACGTGTGCCCTCAGCTTCCTCCCCAGCTCTGGGTGCTGTGGACCTGGCAGTGAGTGAGAGGCGAGGTGGGCCAGATGGAAAACGAGGAAGCAGGTGAACGTGCGGTGCGAGGTTGGGAATTGTAGGAACCCCGCACCCTGGGCACGGGCCACCTGCCTTGCTCCCGCCTCGGGATCCTCCCCGTCCTCTCTGGGGCCACAAACACGCTGTCTCCTCTTTTCTCTGGCCAGAGACCTCGAAGGCCCATATGCCCACATGCCCGAGTCATTGGCCACCAAACCTGGGTTCCCTTTCTCAGCTGTTGGAGAGGGGAGGTGCTCAGGGGCCAAAGGCGGCTCCAGGTGAGGGAAAATACTTGCCTTCCTAGGCGTGGCCATGGGGTGGGAGCCGTAGCTGTTCTACCCTTCTCAAAAATTGGAGTTTTCCAGCACAGCAAAGAAAAAGGAACGATTGCAAATCAGTTAGACACTGTACTAACAGGTGGAAGTTTCCTACACTGACACCCATCTACGGACATTTGGAATCAGACATTTACCCGGTAACGTCTGTCTTCTCCACTTGCTTGAAATGAGCAGTCTAACCCTTACTGCGTGCTTCTATATGCCGGGCACGCTTCTAAACACTACATGGATTTGCTCATCTAAGTCCATGACGTAGGGACCATCAGGATCCTTTGTTATAGTAGAGGAAATTCAGGCACAGAGAGGTTAAGTAAGGTGCCCAAAGACACACAGCTAGAAAGAAGAGGGGTCTGGGATTTGAATGCAGGGCTCCCGGTCCTCCATTCTTAACCTCAGCGCTGTGTTGCTCTGTCAGTGAAGTGAGGGCAGGAAGCAGCCTGTTTGCTCAGCACGGGTCCCCAGCGTCTGGCTTGGAGTAGATGTTCAGTACCTACTTGTGGAATAAATGAATGAATGGATAAAGACCCTTTTATCAGAGGGATGGTGCCTACTGTGAGGGGCTCCAAGGCCCTGTGCGCTGTCTTTGGTTTGATTCCTCTTTGACAAATGAGGGAGTGAGTGAGCAAGGGAGTGGGCGGGGCAGCGGGTGGGGAGGGGGAGTGGGGCAGTGGGCGGGGCAGCGGGCGGGGAGGAGGAGTCGGAGTGGGTGGAGAAGTGAGTGAGGGAGTGGGTGGGGGAGTGGGAGAGGGAGTGAGCAGGGGAGTGGGCTAGGGAGTGGGCGGGGCAGTGGGCAGGACAGTGGGTGGGACAGTGGGCGGGCAGTGGTCGGGGAGGAGGAGTGGGAGTGGGTGGAGAAGTGAGTGAGGGAGTGGAAGAGGGAGTGAGCAGAGGGAGTGGGCGGGGCAGTGGGCGGGGCAGTGGGTGGGACAGTGGGAGGGGCAGCGGGCGGAGAGGGGGAGTGGGAGTGGGTGAAGTGAGTGAGGGAGTGGGTGGGGGAGGGGGTGGGGGACGGGGTGGGGGACTGGGAGAGGGAGTGAGCAGAGGGAGTGGGCTAGGGAGTGGGCGGGGCAGTGGGCAGAGGGAGTGGGCTAGGGAGTGGGCGGGGCAGTGGGTGGGTGATTCTATGAAACTGCAAGGCTAAGAGGCCAACTGGAGAGCAAGAGAGACTGAGCCCCTACGTGCTTTAGCGCAGGCCCCAGTCTTGGGTTCTTTTCTTTGTTTGACCACTGCTTGTGGTCGTGAATCTGGACACTTGCTTTGCTTCTTCCTTTTGTTTTCTGAACCGACACTGGACGATCGGGGTGTTCAGATACCTGGATAGCAGGTGAGCGCTCTGTGGTCCGTCCTGGAGGCGGGGCGCGGTGGATCTCGCCACATCCCAGCAGCTCTGGGAGAAGCCTCCGCAGTGAAGTCCTGCATCTGAGGTGGGACCAACGGGACATCGTGGACGTTGAACGCTCAGGACAGGCCATATTCGTTCTGTGTTTTCTAGAGTGTGGGCACTCAGCCGCGGGCACTCAACAGTGGTAGCATTCGGCCGGCCAGGACACTGGTTTTGAGCCCTCTTGACAACGGGGCAAGTCAGTACCGAAGTGCTGGGAGTCTGTGTCCTCACTGGGAACATGCACATCATGAACGTCCCTTTTTTGCTAGATGACTGTAGGTTAAACCTGATAAGGCAATAAAGCGGCCTAGAGCAGGGCCTGCAGGAGACCCTCAATGAATGGAAAGACACAGGTCTCTGTAGGTGTATGGGCATCGATTTACTTACAAGTAAGCCCAGTGATGCCTCCAGGAGTTGCTTGAGTTTTCAGATGAGACCCAGTTGGGGAAAAGAAAGAAGGAATGTTTCTACCCTCATCTTTTTGTTTGCTTTAATTTCTAAAGAAATGTGCTAACAAGAAAAGGCAGAATGGGGTGACTTGGTGTTAATTGTGGAGATTTCTCTTATTAATTGATCTTTCACTTATAGTATAACCCAAGGCAAATCCCCCCCAATTCCTGGATTTGAGAAGAAAAGATAAAGTCATCTGTAGGCAGTTCTGGTTCTTTAGCCAGAGCTGGCCGGGAGGTGTGGAGAGAATATTCCTGCCTTTGGAAGGACCTGTGGGGACCCAGAGTCACACCTGTAGTCAGGATGAGGAGGTTTGACTTGAGTAAAAGCATAGATTGCCCTACGGTGGGCTTCTGGGTGGATTCTGGTCTTTTCCAATAAGGAAGAGGATTCTGCCTTCTTTCTGCCTTCAGGCTAAGTGGCCTGAAGGGGCTAGGCATGAAGCCACCCCCCAAAGAAGAATCTCTACCAGCACATCTCTCCAAGCATTGGCAAAACCGCTGTGCTTGGAGTCAGAGACTAATGATGGTGGACGCCAACCTTCCTTCCTTCCATCCTCCCTCCCTTCCTTCCTTCCTTCCTTCCTTCCTTCCTCCCTCCCTCCCTTCCTTCCTTCCTCCCTCCCTTCCTTCCTTCCTCCCTTCCTTCCTTCCTTCCTTCCTTCCTTCCTTCTTTCTTTCCTTCCTTCCTTCCTTCCATTCATTGGTGATGTTTATTGTAACTTAACTGGGAAGATTAGAAAAGGTGCCTGAAAACAAGGAAATCCCTCATGGTTCTGTCACCTTACTTAGCTGAGTCTGTGTGCATTTCCCAAAGTGCCCCAAAGTACCGTAGTATATCAGCGCATGGGTGGTTCAGTGGTAGAAGCTCGCCTGCCCAAAGTGCTGTAGTAAGAGGCATTCATAAGCAAGAACGGGGAAAATGGAAGCCCTGTTGTCCCCAGGGGGCCATTAGCACACAACTGAGCAGGGAAGGACCCTTAGCCCTCACCCCCTGGCTGGCCAGAGGCCTGTGGCCCAGGGATACTGTCCTGTCGGCTGCCACTGGTCCCCGCCAGGGAAGGCAATACACTCTTGGGAAGTGCGGGATGGGACCAAGAATGGTCAAGGGAGGAAATTATCATCAGGGACAACTGAGGGACAGGGACCTTTTTCTCCCTTGGAAATGAAGCGGGGGGTGGGGGGGAGGTCTGCCGGGGCGGGGGCTCTCCCTTCCCATGTCAGCACATACCAGCCCGCTGGCTGCCACCTGGCTGGCATTTCTTTGCCCAAGGGCTTTCTGTGGTAATAGTGTCAGATCTGTGGTTCCTGGGGCAGGCCGAGTGCTGGGAATTAATGTCCCCTGCGGGCAGTCCTCAGCCAATGACAGAGGAGCGGTGCATCAACCCTTCCACTGGGACAGCTGCCGGATTCCCCAGCAGCATTAAGATCCGTCACTTGCTAAGTCACTTGGGTGGGAGCTGGTAACGTAGCCTCTCTCATCCCCACCCCCTCACCAGATGTCCCATGGGCTCACCTCCCAAGGAAATCCTTTGCGTTCAAGTTCTTGCCACAAGGTCTCTATCTAGAAGCCCACCCCATCTGCCCGCTTGACACTTGGGCAAGAAAGACAGACATAAAACTAACAGTGTGTGATGTATGCTTGAAAGGAAGGCCCGGGAAGCTGGGGGGAGGCTGGGGGGACTTAGCCTAGAAACGCCTTTGTTTGGGATTATTTGCCTGAAAATGGATTTTTGTAGGGCACTTTTCTGCAGTGCAGGAAACTTTGAGAGGAACTCAAATAATGATCCAGTGCTTCGCCTGTGCCCGGTGCTGAGATCCGAGGCGTGAACGTGCAGACACAGCTGTAACTGCTGTTGGGGAGGGGAGGTGACAAGTGCTCTGGCTGCTTTTAAAAGGGGGCTTCGACCTAATCAGGGAGGCTAGGGACAGCTGAGTGGAACTCCAAAGCACAGGGGCCTTAGACCAGGTGCAAAGAGAGGGACCGGTGTTCCAGGCAAAGGGCCCAGCGTGTGCAAAAGCACAGAGCGGAAGGGGATGTGTATTGGACACCCAAACGAAGCCAATGTGACGGGTGCATAGTGAGCGAGGTGGGGGTGGCCGGAGATGAGCTGGCAGGGGACTAGCCTGGGAAACGTGTCTGTGGCCATTCAAGGATTTGGTTGGTCTTAGGAGTGCCATACAGTTAGCGATGACAGGCATAAGAGGCTTAGCTGACTTGATCAGACTCACATTCCGAAGAGATCACTGGCTGTCCTGTGTTCCGATCAGAGTTCATCTAAAGATTCCCTCTGATCCCCTCCCCTCTTCTCCTGCCCACCGGGACCCTCCGACTGGACCCAGAAGCAGGGAGGCTGGGACAGGCCACGACAGAAACGACTGTCATTCATTTGAGCCAGCGACGCGCACCGTGATCCTCATCTTGCCAATTACCTTGTCATTTCCAAAAGCACTTTCCTGCTGGAGGAAAGAATGGGGCTCCAAGTGGCCTTTATATAACAGTTGGACTTCCCTCTCAAAAACAGGGCTGGAAACAGGGCTCCTGTCAGCCGATCAGCCCCTAAGAGCACGCCTTGGATCTGATAAACAGAGGTTGGCAAATGGGAGGCTTGAAGGTGGTGCCAAGCACTGTGGTTTGGACCAGACTTACGAGTAAAACAATCGAAGCAGCTCACTGTGTGCAGAAGGGAAAGGGTGGGGGAAACTCAGCAGAGACACAGAGACACAGTGTGGGAGACGGAGGGCGGGCCCCGTTACCTCAGCCTTGCAGCCTCTTCCAGACCGCCTGCCAGGATGCCGTGCTGTCCTGCTCAAGCCACTACCGTCTCTTCCTCCGCACCTCCTCTGGAAGTGAAGGGGGTGGGGTAGGGTACCAGGTGGAGGTGGTTGGGAAGCCTGGTGGATGCATTTGTAGAGAGCTTTGAGGGACAATGACTTGTTCTCCCTGTTTGATGATGTTGCTTAGAAGCCGTAAAGCCTTAGCTCGTTCGTTTTGTCATTTGGATGGTTCTTTTTTTTTTTTAATTTTTAAAAAAGATTTTATTATTTGAGAGAGAGAGAGTGCGTGCATGAGTGTGGGGGGCGGGGCAGAGGGAGAGGGAGAAGCAGACTCACCGCTGGGCAGGAAGCCGGACATGGGGCTCCATCCCAGGACCCTGAGACCGACTGAGCCACCCAGGTGCCCCTTAATTATTTTTTTAAAGATTTTAGTTATTTATTTGAGAGAAAGACAGAGAGAGCTTGAGCTGGGGGAGAGGCAGAAGGAGAGGGAGAGGGACGAGCAGACGCCCTGCTGAGCAGGGAGCCTGTCCGATGTGGGGCTCCATCCCAGGACCCCGAGATCATGACCTGAACTGAAAGCAGATGCTTAACCCACTGAGCCACCCAGGTGCCCCTGGATGGTTCTGAACTGAGCCAGGCACATTCCCTCACCCAGTGTTGCTTGTGACCACAAATGACCTATTGGGGGGGCCTGTGAGGAAGTCATGGAACCACACGGACACCCCACTCGGGCATGTTGTTTTAGGACCACATCTACTGTCCAAACAGGGCCTATTTCTGCGCGGCCAACTGCACTGCTCTGGTGTCTTCGGTAGGACCTCAGACTAGCAGCTCCTGTGTCATCTGCAGCTTGATAGAAATGCAGAATCTGAGGGCTGCCTGGATGGCTCAGTCGGTTAAGCGTCTGCCTTCGGCTCAGGTCATGATCCCAGGGTCGTGGGATCGAGCCCTGCATCGGGCTCCCCGCTAAGCTGGGAGTCTGCTTCTCCCTTCCTCTCTGTCCCTCTCTGCCCATTGCTCATGCTCTCTCTCTCTCAAATAAATAAATAAGATCTTAAAAAAAGAGAGAGAGAAATGGAGAATCTGAGACCACTCCCCAGACCCCCTGAGTCGGACTTTTCACAAGACCCCCTGGTCATCTGCAGGCATGGTTCGGTTTGAGAAGGGCTGGCCCCAAAGCACGTGTGTCGGGGGTCTGTGAATGGAAGTCATGTTTCTGTGTTCGGGATTGCGGTTGCATACATCATCTCATTTCATCGTTTCCAGACCAGCCCAGGGGACAGGAGGAAACAAAGACTTAGATAAGGAAACTGAGGCTGGTTTTGTCCTGTGCTCTGCCCAAGCTCATCCAGCTGGTAAAGGGTGGGGTCAGGTCTGGCTGGCTCTTGCTGTCCTGCTCCTTCAGGAGAACCCAGCTGGATGCTCTCCAGCCACGGCGTGGCAAACCCGGGCCTTCCACCCGGAATCCTCCCTCTGTCCACCGCCGCCGAAGTGGGGCTGTTCACTTGCCCCAGGAAACGCTCATGGGACGAACAAGGCTCCAGGCCACCAAGTGGCGTGAGCAACCTGAGTGTGAGCAGAGAGGCTCACATCTTCTAGAGGCCGACCTCAAGCAAATGCTCGCCGGAGCGATGTTAGGGCGCACCCTTACTCCTGCAAACTCCCTACCCCACGGCCGAGGCCAGGATGCACCTGCATTTTGGGATCAGGATGGCTGATGGACCGCCTCCGGGTTATGTGGAAGGACAGAAAGGGTTTTTGTTTTTTTTTCTTTCTTTTCTTTTTAAGTGTAAAAGCCTGGTGATTGTCAAAACAGATTTTGGCCTGTACTTGACGTTGTGTTTTGTTTTTTTTTTTTCTTATTTCACTTCCACTAAGGGGCTTGAGTTGTGGGGTTTGGGCAAGAACTGGGCAGACGGCTGTGGCTACTTGCCTGTCACTGTTTAATCTTCTCCCAGCTGCGCACGGTGGTGTCCTCGGTGAGCTGCGACCATTGCTTCAGTGGCCCACGAGCCTTGCTTTCCGTGAGGTGCTTCTGGAAACCCAGCTGGAAATGTGACCTCCGTTGGCACAGGTCGCTGACGGATGCTGGCAGGTGTGCTTCTGGGCTGAGCAGATGAATGGGGAGCCATCTGGCTGTTCTCCCTCTCAGGTTCCTGTCTGACCCTTGACATATTACTTCAGTGACTTGCTAATTTTTAAGGAGAGGCAAGTAAGCGAATCCCTTTGGGGACAGATAATAGGTTCTTATTCCATTATGCTTTTTTAGCCCAAACACCCAAATTTAGTTTTAAAAAAAATTCTATAGCAAGATTTAAACTTCTAGAAGAGATTAAACTGCATCTCTGTCACAATTTTTCCAAAGGTCATATGCAGGTTTGTGAAATTCTGGGATACCCACTGTAACTGCAACCCATTCCGGCTTTATGATTTAGGAAAAGTCAGGTCCAAGTTCAGATCTTTCATTGCTGAGTACCTACTACGTGCCCAGAACTCTTCTGGGCTCTGGGATTCCAGGGTCCTGTTTTTATGGGTTCTCCATTCTTATAGCAGAGACGGACACTGAACACAGGAATAAACAGGGTACTTTCAGGCCCTGATCAGTGCCACAGGACAATAAAATGAGCAATGTGTTACAGACATGAGGGTGGGGAGGACAGTGGTAGATGGGGTAATCAGGGGAGGCTTGTAGAGGAGGTGACATCTGAGCTCAGATCCTTGGGCTGAACCTTCCAGGCTCCCGGAACAGCAGATGCAGAGGCCCCAAGGAAGGAAGAGCTTGGCCTGTGAGGGGAACTGAACAAAGGCTGGTGATCGAGGGAGGATAGTGAGGACATGAGCCTGGAGAGGGACGCAGGGACCAGATCCCACTTGCTGGGCCTGGCAGTCTGCAGGAACGAACTGAGTTCTATTTAAAAGGCATTGGGAGTGCCACGATCTGATTTAGGGTTTTGAAGACCTCTCTGGCTGCTGTGTTGAAAATGGACTGGAGGGGGGCTAAAATGGGAGCCCAGAGGTTGGCGGGGGGAGTCATTTGGGCTCAGTGGGTGGGGGACAGGTGCAGGAAGAGAGATGCCCCAGCTGGGCAGCCTTTCCCCGCCTGTAACCACCTCTCTCCAGCAATCTGAATTTCCTTCACGTTGGCATTGCTAGAAGGCAACAGAACCCTGACTTTAGTGGGTTTCCCTGCAGGTAGGTAAAACAAAGCCCCGCTGTGAGTGCATCAGACCCACAAAGGGGTGGATCCTGAAGGAGCTCAGAGTAACATGGTCAAAATTTCCATTTCCTCATTATCGCTAGCTCAGACACCATCTCAAGGAAGAAACACACTCATTTATTCATTTACACTTTGTCTTGTTCTAAAATGATGGAATCTCTCAATAGAGAAATTACAGAGAGGAAACCATCCTGAGTGTGTGTATTTTAAATTACTGAGTACTTATTATATGCCAGGCATTGAGCTTAAGGTCTATATCACCTTCCTTCTACCCTCTACCTACCTTCTCACCAACTCTAGAGGTAGGCACAATTATTATCCCCATGTTAGGCTGCTGGGGGTTATGGAACTTCAGCCCAAAGCACACGGGTAACACCAGGGACAAAGGCATTACAACCCATGACCCACCTGTCCACATAGCTCCTGCTTCCACCCATCCCTCTGCACTGGCTCCATTAATGAACTGACATCTGCTGCGTACCCACCATCTGCAGGGAAAAGACAGTGAGTCTTGACTTACTAGTTGGGTTCTAGAAAGCCCTTTTGCATAGAGTGCGTTTAGTCCTTTGGCCCCAGCCAATTCTTCACGCCCTAAAAACAGAAGTCTTTCTTCTACATCAGAAGCAGTACCTTGCGCCAACAGAGAAAAGTATTCCTGCTGATACTTGACATTTTCTACCCAATACATCGCATTCTTTACCACCAGAAGCACGTTTCATAAGCCGAGGACCCTGTTTTTCATTACAGAGTTCAATACAGTCCTTCCTGTGGGTTCTGTACCCAGCCCATGGTGGCAGATGGAATCCCTGCAGATGAGAGCAGGGTTTTCAAACTGAAGGTCATGACTCATCATGACTCATGATATGTACTTGGTTGTGATAAGCAATAATAAAAAAAAAAGGAATAGAATAGAAAATATCAGGCGCCTGGGTGGCTCAGTTGGTTAAGCGACTGCCTTTGGCTCAGGTCATGATCCTGGAGTCCCAGGATCGAGTCCCGCATCTGGCTCCCTGCTTAGCAGGGAATCTGCTTCTCCCTCTGACCCCCCCTCCTCATGTTCTCTCTCTCTCTTCTCTCTCATTCTCTCTCAAATAAATAAAATAAAATCCTTAAAAAAAAGAATAGAAAATATCAATGTCAGAGTACATCTCATGCAATAAGGGACATATAGTTTATTAAAACTCTTAGTTTATGGCCACAAGGTCACAATTTTGTTGAGGCCTTAATGTTTGAGAGCTAATGGATCAGGGTGTTGTTGGAAGATTGCACAGCTGGAGAACATACCCTTTACCACTCGGTGGTCAGGGACCTCAGCTACAGCGATCATTTCTTCTTCTTTCATCCCACCCCTACAACCAGAATGTTAACAACCTAAACTGTGAGGATATCAGAGTGTCCGGCCTGATGGTGAGCAACTGTCCAGTCTACCTGTCCCATCTCTGCTCTGTGGGTGGGGTGGGTTTTGTCGAGGACTGGCCCAAACAACAGCCCAGAGTGAAGTCCATCCATTGAAATTGAGGCAATGCTTTTTGATTCTGGTGTCTCTGCATTCAGATGACAATCAGTAGTCATGATGGTTTGGGGGGCACCTGGGGTGGCTCAGTTGGTTGAGTGTCCGACTCTTGGTTTCGGCTTAGGTCATGATCTCAGGGTCCTAAGATCAAGCCCTGCGTCAGGCTCCATGCTCAGCATGGAATCTGCTTGTCCCTCTCCCTCTGCTCCTTCGCCCTGTTCTCTCTCTCTCTCAAATAAATAAAATCTTAAAAAAAAAAATGGTAATGATGGTTTGTAATGACAGCAGTTTATTGAGTGCTTACGCGACACTGGGCATTTTCCGTGTTGCATCTCATTTAACTGTCCTGGCAACCCTATGTGGTGTAGGTTCTATTGTATTCCTCGTTTACAGGAGAAGAAACGGAAGCTCAGGTGGTTGAACTCACTTGCCCATGTGTGTGTCAGGAATCTTCCTTTGCAAATGACAGAAACCCAACAGAATGTCTTCGTTTATATAACTGACAAGGCCAGGGTGGTCGGGTTTCCTGCACCGTTGGGTTAAGGAACCTCAAATGAAACCAGAAATTTTTTGTTTCTTAGTGCTGCTGTCCTCTCTGTTGGCTTCATTTTTTTAAAGATTTTTTATTTATTTATTTGAGAGAGAGAATGAGAGAGAGAGAGAGAGAGAGCACATGAGAGGGGGGAGGGTCAGAGGGAGAAGCAGACTTCCCGCTGAGCGGGGAGCCCAATGCGGGACTCAATCCTGGGACTCCAGGATCATGACCTGAGCCGAAGGCAGTCGCTTAACCAACGCTCTGAGCCACCCAGGTGCCCCTGTTGGCTTCATTTCAAACAGCCTCTTCCATACCCTTCCGTAGTCTTGTCGCAGGATTTCTTTTCCTTTGGTGCCCGCAGTTCTTGGTCATGCTGCTTCGGAGAATGAAGAGGTAGACCAGATGAAGAGTGGTGGGTAGCAAAGCAAAGCTGATTGAGTAAGAGTAAAGCTAAAGCAAAGTTTATTGATCGATAGTACAAAGCTCCCGAAGAGGAAGGGGACCCGAGAGGGTTGTCTATTTGGCGTTTAGATTTAGTTTTTATGGGCTTGTTGGTGGGCTGTTTTAATCTGATTAACCCTCCCTGCGCCTGTCACCCAATCAGGTTTTTGTCGTCTACCTATCACATGGGAAAGGGTGGAGGGCTCCTTCCAGGGTGGTGTAAAATCCTCTTAAGGGTGGTTTCCTCTTAGGGCAGGGGACCCCTGGTCCTTGCCTGCCTGTCTTCCAACTATCCTTCTTTAGTCTTTTTTTTTTTTTTTAAATATTTTATTTATTTGACAAAGAGAGACACAGCGAGAGAGGGAACATAAGCAGGGGAGTGGGAGAGGGAGAAGCAGACTTCCCACTGAGCAGGGAGCCCGATGTGGGGCTCGATCCCAGGACCCCGGGATCACGACCTGAGCCGAAGGCAGACGCTTAACGACTGAGCCACCCAAGCACCCCTATCCTTCATTAGTCTTAACACCATCCGGGCTTGCAATCTACAACCTCTGAAACACTAGCACTTCTTTCTTGATAGTTGCAGCCAAAGTCCTGTCTTTCACTCCTATTGGCCAACCATGACGATGTACTGGGGCCTGAAGGTCAACCCCACTTGTACCACATGGACTGAGAGATGGGAGGAGTCACTCCATTTACCAGCTAACTCTTGCTACATGATAACCACCCAAAACTTAGTGGCTTAAACCAATATCCTCCAGCCTCATGGAAGTCACAGAGGCCCAAGAAAGGGAGTGGAAGAGCACAAACCCTCTTGAGAAAAAGCTTGGCACATCATTGCTTCGGGCACATGAGAAGAGCTCACCCTCTCTTTCCTGCTTGAGAAGTTGAGGGGCTCAGAAGAATGAGGCAGCCATCTTGTGTTCAGGAGTGCAAAGCCAAGAGAATCCCAGATCAGGCCTGGCATCTTGGATTGTTCAACCTACCTACCTACCTCTTATCTCTGAATTTCCCATTATGGGAGGAGAATAAGCCTTTATCCCTCAGGCTGCCCTTTGGCATATATTCTCTTAATTGCAGCTGGAAGCACTTCTAATTAATACTGCAGTGTCCCCTGAGCATTCTTACCAAGTCTTTGAGTGTGCAAGGCCATGAGCCAGAGGTGAGAACACTATTCCTTGTGTTACGCTTTCTTGCTGGGTCCGGAGCTGTGCTGCTTAGCTCTTGTTATATTGCAGGGCTGAGAGAAATAGCTCTTGGGGGTTTATTCCAGAATCGACTTCTCCATAAGATCCAGCCACGTGGCTACGGCAGGGTTTCTCAGCCTTGGCAATGTTGACATTTTGGGCAAGATAATTCCTTGCTGTGGGCGCTGTCCTGTGCCCTGTAGGATATTTACAGCATCCCTGGCCTCTACCTGCTAGATGTCAGGAGTGTCCCCCTCTTCAAGTTGTGGTAACCAAACAAATGTCCCCAGTGGGCAGAATTGTCCTCTGTTAAGAACCACGGGGCGAGAGGGATCATCTCACTTGCATACTGTGTCCCATAGCTCTGAGCATCCCTCCTGCCTTTCACACCCGTTTCTCTCTCTCTGCCAAGACGGTCTTCCCTAAATTCTGCCTAGCCAGGCTGCACTCTCACAGAGCTCTCCTCTTCAGATGGCCTCACCCGTTTGCCAGGAACACTCCGAACCCCCCTGGCCGAGTGGGGACCTCGAGAAAGCATTCCGAACCCCCCTGGCCGAGTGGGGACCTCGAGAAAGCAACTGGTTTCTTCCAGTTGTTCTCCCGGGGAGATGGAAATGGGGCCATCGCCTGAAGCCTGGGTGTTTTCCACCGACCTGGCTCAAAACTGGCTATGGAAAGCAGGTTGGAAATTTTAGGAATAAGAATATGCTTCCTTGTAAGAGGGCCATCACTCCTGGATTGGGATGAGTTCAGTGGGAAAAGCAGGAAGGAGAACTGCTGCCGGAGTTGCATTTCCAGGCCCCACATGGGCCTTGAGGATAAAGAGAGAGAGTGTTTCTAAGACCTTGTCCCAAGCAGGAATCGTTCCTGGAGGAGAGGTGGGGGGCAGGGGGCGGGCTGCAGATGATGAAGCCAAGAGATGGAGCCCCGGGCCCCATCTGCTTGGGGGAAACTGGGTGTGTTTGGGTTTTGTCTCACATCTTGGAATGATTCATTTATTCTTCCGCTCTCAATAAAACCCACCGGCCTTGTGAGGATCTTCCCTCATCACAGAACTCTGTTTTGTATAAAATAAATTGGATCCGTTGGTGTGTGATTCATCTACACCAAATGCAGCAGAAATAGAGTGTTGGGGGAAATATCTGCTGACCAGTAAGCCAGGAGAGGCTTTTCTTCAACGCCTCCTTCCCTTTGAAAACAGGAAGCTACAGGAGGCCAAAAGAAAGTGAGTCCAGAGCTGCCTGATTCGAATCCAGACTCCGCCCCACGCCCACCTGTGGGCCGCCTGCCCGCCTGTCCTGCGTCCTCTCCAGCTCCTGACCCGGTGCTTGTTACGCTGCTGTCAACGAGGCCCTTCTTTCTGGCGCAGCCCTTCTGGTGCCAACAATGTGCCTGATCTTATTCAGAGGAGGCTTCTCTTTTCCCCCACTCACCTCTCCACTTGGCCTTCTCTCTTAATCCTCTGAGAGAGCAAAACTCAGAGTGTTTTTCTCCCCAGATAAGTGGAGAAAAGGGGGCAGGTGCCAGAAGTTTCCAGCCAGCACTTGATAATTCCTTCTTCCTGCCTTGAGGTTGAAAAAGAGCCCTGGTTTACGATTCCTCATTATAGGTTCCTGACCAAGAAGCTTCTTGAAGCTTATCTCATTGCAGGTGAACAGAAACCCAGTGAGAACTGGCCCGGATAAAGGAGGGAATTTATTGGCTCATATCATTGAGAAGGCTGGTGGCTTCAGGCACAGCTGGATCTAGGAGCTAAAAGATACCATCAGCAATCATTCTCTTTTTCTCAATTTTGCTTTCCTCTCTTGACTCCATTCTGAGGCAGATTATCCCCTCCAGGGTCTGAAACACCCACCACCAACTTCAGCTTTAGAAGCTGTAGAAACTTTAGGGCGCCTGGGTGGCTCTGTCATTAAGCTTCTGCCTTCGGCTCAGGTCATGATCCCAGGGTCCTGGGATCGAGCCCCACATCGGGTTCCTTGCCTGGCGGGAAGCCTGCTTCTCCCTCTCCCACTCCCCTTACTTGTGTTCCCTCTCTCGCTCTGTCAAATAAATAAAAATTCTTAAAAAAAAAAAAAAAAAGAAGAAGCTGTAGAAATTTTAAGCATTTGGACAGAAAACATGATGCTGCTGTTGGTCACTACCCAGCTGATAGAGGTTCGTGTAACTGCTTGTACTGAAAAAAGTGTCTCCTCTTTATGTTTTCCAGTTCTTCCCAGACTTTATACAGAGAACATGGGTTTAGTTAGGGTTAATTTGACTGCAAACAACAAACCCCCGCTCAAACTGGCTTTAGCATAAAAATCATCTTCTTGAAAGATTTAAGGATTGCTTGAGGAACCAAAGGCAGACAGTGAGAGCAGGAAGAGGAAAACAGGAATCCACTGAGAATCAACATGGCATTCCTCTCTCCATGTCCATGATCTCTGGCTCTCTTTGGGCCTTACCTTCAGTTTTTCCCCTCTCTGTGTCTGATATCTGGCTCTTTCTATGCTCACTGCAGGACACAGCCGCTGCAAGCAGCTCCCACAGCCTCTCAGAGGACACAGGAAGCCCATGTTCCCTCCAATTTCCAGGAGAGAGAATCTGGTTGGGCCAGCTCCGGGGGGTCTACCCTAAGTCCAATCAGCTGTGGCCGGGAGGTGGGACACATGGCCTGACCTATATCCTATAGCCCTTTCCTCCCGATAGGAACAACGGAAGCCGATTCTCTGGAAGAAGGTGCAAGGCTATTTTCCTACCACAGTGGGAGCAGGAACTTGTCCCTATCTCAGACAAACCCCCGTATAGGCGTCCTGGTTTGCCTTCTCTCTCGTTTTTTGGAGGACTTCACTCCTGAAACTCCCTTCCCTTGCACTTCCACACCCAGCCTTGGTGTCATTCCTGTACACCGTGGTTTCTTGGCCTCGGTGCTACCGACATCCGGGACTGGATCATTCTCTTTTTTGAGGGGGGAAAGAGCTGTCCTGCTCATTGTAGGGTGTCCCTACCCACTAGATGCCTGTAACACTCAAGTGTGACAACCCAAATCGCCCCTGGTTGAGAACCACTGCCATAGACTTTCTTTCTTTTTTTTTCTTTTAAAGATTTTATTTATTTATTTGACAGAGAGAGACACACAGCGAGAGAGGGAACAAAAGCAGGGGGAGTGGGAGAGGGAGAAGCAGGCTCCCCACCGAGCAGAGAGCCCGATGCAGGGCTCGATCCCAGGACCCTGGGATCATGACCTGAGCTGAAGGCAGACGCTTAACGACTGAGCCACCCAGGCGCCCCTGCCATTGACTTTCAAATAGGTCTTGACACTCCCCTCTATAAGGGAGTCACCGCCCTTGACCCCAAGGGCCACCTCTATACGCATGGCATTTTTCTGTTCCTTTGCACAGCAAAACATCTCTAGAGGGGCTGATTCTCAATGACTACACTTCTCTCCTTGGATTTTGTGCCCATTACTGTGCTGGAACAGCCCTAAGTCATCGATAACACACCTCATTAAAGCCACTAGTCCATTCTCCATCCTCATTGTACTTGACCTCTCAGAGCAGTCGATATGATTGGCACTCCCTCCTTGAAACACCTTCTCGATTCCTATGTCCCTCCACACATCTTGCCTTCCTTCTAGCTTACTGGCCGTTCCTTCTTAGTCTCCTTTGCTGGCGCTTCCTCTACCCCCAGAGCTCTGACCTAAGTCCTCCGCTCTTCCTGTACGCACTAGCTAGGGATCTCACCTAGTTCTGATGGCTTCTCAGTAGATCTGCCTGGGTCTCTTCCCTGAACTTTGAACTTGTGTCTCCAAATGCTCATGTGACATTTCCACTTGGACAGCTAAAGGTGTGTCAGATCTAACCCAGCCAAAATACAGCAGTGGCCCTTCTTTGCCACCCACCTCCAACGGAATTGCTCCATAACAGCCAATCATGCCACCATCCATCCAGTTCAAGCCAAAGATCTAGTCCTTGATTTATTCTCCTGCCTTCCCCTGGACATTTGCCCAGTGTCTTATCAGCATTATGTCCAAATCCACCCACTTCTCTCCACTCCTACCCCTAAACCTCTAGCTTTGGCCACCATCATCTCCTGCTTGGACAGTCTATCAGCCAGCCCTAACTAGTCTTGTGCCCTTGGCTCTTTCCCTTGGGCAGTCCAACTTTTCCAGTCCATTCACTCAGATCCAACCACTCACCCTTGTTTAAAAACCTCCAAGGCACCTGTTTCACTTAGAACAAAATCTGAGCCTCTTACCTTGGCTCTCAAAATCTCCATGTTCAGCTCATGGCGCCTCTTTGAGCTCACTTCCTTCCAGTTTGCTGACTTTTTCACTGCTCTCCAGGCACACTGGCCCTCCATCTGCCCCTCACCGAGCCTGGGTTCTTTCCTGTCTCGGGGTCTTTGCACCGGTGGCTCCTTCTTCTCTAGATCTGTAAGTGGCTAGCTTCTCATCATTCTGGCCTTCTGAACAGCCTCTTAGAGCAGGAACACCAGCCCCTGATGCACACTCAGACACCTCTAATCTCTCTCTAGAACACCACCCTATTGGATCATCTTCATAACCCTATCTATACCTGATCCAGATGGTGAGGGATTCTTGAGTTCTCTGTGGACACATGAAGCATGCTTTAGAAATAAGTTATTGCCTACAGGAACTGGTCTTTAGGCCTCCCTACAATGTAAATGGAACTCTCATTTTAAACAAACATCCCCATATCCCTCTCTGTGCGCCTAACAACCTGACTATTGTTTCCTTTTCTTTTTTTTTTTTCTCAAGCAATTTTGGAGCTAAATAAAAAATTTACATTCTTCATTTATGGCAGCCAACCTTTTTTTCTTTGTTTTGCTAAAGCTGCCAGATACTACTTGCCTTAAAAAGGCACTTTGAGGTACAAGGAAGGGGCCAGGTTGATGAAGGATAACACTGTTTTAAAAGGCGTGTTTCTGAACGGGAAATACTGTGCATTGCTGGGTAGCTGGATAAGCCTGGAATGGTGGGTTTTGCTAGGAATTTGGTGCCTTGCTCATGAGCCCGTTTGCTTCCCCGGGAATCTGGGAAGTTCCCAGGTAACTTAGCACGTACTACAGGCTGGGGCGTAGACAGAATGAGCTCTCCGTGATAACATTCTATGCGTTATCCCCGTGTCAGAACTCTTCTGGTGAAAGACAGTCATGACAAGTAACGGCAACCCAGCTCAAAATGACTTTGGCAAAATGATCATTCATTGGCTGCCCAAATCCAAGAAGAAGCCAAATAACCGAGGACTGCGATACCTCCCGGCCTCTGCAACGGCATGCGATCAGGGATGGGTCAGCAATGTTTGCGAGTCAGGAAAAATAGGCAACAGTTGGTGCAAGGTGGACTTTCCCCAGCTGGAGAACGGACGGCCCTGCAGCGCTCGGCCTGGTCAATGACTCAACGGGGGCAGGCGAAGCCTGGAGAAGGCTCCCATTGGCTCAGCTCGGGTCAGGTGACCACTCCCGGACGAAGCGATTGGACCATCTGGAAACCAAGCGGTCCCACGGGAGCCACGGGAGCCACGTGGTCCAGCGGGGAGGGACGTAAGAGCGGGGCCAGGTTTCAGAAGGAGGGCTGTGGTGGGCAGAGAAAGCAGTTAAGGTCCACTGTTAACTTCATAATGAGCATATGATTAGAAAGTTCCCATTGTTTCCATGTCTGGCGTTTTCTCAGTTTATATCCTGGAGAGAAAAGTGAAGTATCCCGTTCTGTTCACAACAGTTTATCAGGCAGCCCTTCCCATAATTCCACCTCCTCACAGCCTGTTAACCTGTTGCTGTTTTTCCTTCCCGTATCTCCTTCCCCTCTTCCTTCTGGCTGCACTGACCTTTGGGTTCTTAGCTAATCTCCAAATCTGTGAACTTCTTTCAAAATCAACTTAGAATGTTCTTGCTAACCCGCTATATGGACATGGAATTTGAACAGTTTTTAAAGAAAATTATTTTTGGTCTTCGCTTTCCAATTTTGGTGAATTAAATTTTTTTTAATTGAGATATAATTGACATATATTATGAGTTTCAGCTGTACAACATAATGATCAATATTTGTGTATATTGCAAAATGGTCACACAATAACTAGTTACCATTCATCACGATACAATTTTGGTGAATCTTAAGAGGTGATTAGGGTTCTCAAAAGAGAGCATTGAATCCGACTCTTGATCTCAGCCCAGGTCTTGATCTCAGGGTCATGAGTTCAAGCCCCATGTTGAGCTCCACGCTGGGGGCGACACCTACTTAAAAAAAAAAATGACCAGGAAATTTGGCCATTTGGTCCCATACAATGACAGGCTCCCAAAAGGTGGGTATAACAAGTCATTTTCCAAATATTAACCCAGACATTGCAGGGTGGTGGACTGCAGGTCAAATCTGGTCCAGATCTGTGTGACTCATGCAGCTAAAAAAAAAAAAAAGAAAAAAAAATCCAAGTTCCTTGCCGACATTTGAAATAAAGAGCTTTTATCTTGGATTTCTATCTTCTCTGCAGGTATCAGGAGACGGAGCTGTGACTGGCCAGTCTTCCCACATGACACGGGGGGTGGGGGAAGAGCTGGACTGTTGTGGGTGATGGGGCACGCCAGTCGCCACAGAGCCGCAGACCGCACTGTCATCCATTTGAGTCATTCAGGAGGCCTGCCTGGCTGGACCTGCCACTCTCCTTGGGCTGCTGCTCCTCAGGTTGCTTGGGCTCAGAACCATTCTGTTCCACCCAAATGAAGGGCCCTGAGGGCTTTCCTGCCAGCACTGGGCCCGAAGCCCAGACCCAGGACGAACCTTGTGGAACTCCAAGGCTGGAGAAATCGTGAGATTCCCAGGAGCGAACTGCAGAGTGCACAGTGTCATAGGGCATATCATCCTCGGGGCAAGTTTAGAAATACGCGCATATAAGCTGATCCCTATGGCGGTGCCCCTATCACTGCCTCTGCTTGCCCTCTTATCTTCGTGTCTGTGCCAGCATTTTAATGCTATAGGAAAATTCCATCAGAGTTTACCGTATCTGCTCTGAAGAGGAAAGAAATCCCTGGGTGCATATTTGGCATATGTATGTATACTCTTTTTTTTTTTTTAAGATTTTATTTATTTATTTTTGAGAGCACACATGAGCAGGGGGGAGGGGCAGAGGGGGAAGCAGGATCCCTGCTGAGCAGGGAGCCTGACTTGGGGCTCAATCCCAGGACCCCAGGATCATGACCTGAGCCGAAGGCAGACGCTTAACTGACTGAGTCACCCGGGCACCCTGTTTGTATACTCCTCAGGGTAGGCACTCTCCATCTGCACCCGATCCCCACCTCATCCCTAATGAAGGGAAATCCATGTCATTCCCACCATTATCTTGTCCCACATAGGCTTGTATACACAAATCCTGTTTACAGCATTTTGTGCATGATTGATGGGATTTTTCAAGAGTAATGCTGACCACACCCAGTTCTTTTTATATGCACTGATTGCAAATCCAGACTGGGTGATTCCTGGGGAGCCAACCCCGAAGAAGACAGACAAGGCCCAGGCCTGTATGGAACTTACCATCCGGTGGGAATTTTCAGCTTGGCACAGCCAGAGTGAATCTCACTAATTCCTACCCACCAGCTACCAACATCAGAGTTCACAAGGCATCTTGGAACCACATAATAGATGGGAAAACATGGCAAAAACACAGGAAATAATTAGAGGTTAACAAGACATTTCCTGCTCATTGCCTGTGTGATCTAAGGCACACAATTAACCTCTCTGATCTCAGCTTTCTCAGGTTATGTAACGCGGCCCATTATAATGGGTCCCCTATGTGGTATTCACGAAGAGTAGAGATAGTGATAATGCTCACCATTTATTGGGCACGTATTCTATTACAAGTATTGTGCTCAGCATTTTACATCCATTACACCACTTAACCCCCCAGCCATGTGAGGGATAGTTGCCATCATTATCCCCATTTTATAGATAAGCAAATGGAGGCTCAGAGGGGTTTAGGAACCTATCCAAGATCGCACAACTTTTATGTGGCAGAGCCAGAGTTCCAAAGATCTCAAGGAAAGATGATTCTCTGGATGAGGGAACGGAGCCTGAGAGAGGCTAACTGACACGGCTTGCAAAGTCGTTGAGAACATGAGATGCAGTGATGACAGCGGGCATTTTTTTAGAACAAAAGTGGATCCGGCATTGTGCTGAGAGCTCTTGGGGCTTCCATGTGTCAGGAGTTACTGGCACTATGATTATCAACACTTTATGAATGAGGACGCCACAGCTCCAAGGGGAGACTGACCGGCACAAGGACACACAGCCAGGAATCCTGGGGACCAGATCTGAGCCGCACTGCCTTCCATGCCGTTGCTATTCACACACCCATCTTACTGCCTGCATGCGGGACACGGGCACGGCGCACACAGCAGCTCTCTTGTTGGTGCTGTTACTGAAGTTCTAAAAAATGACTGAGAAACCAATTCACGGGATGATAGACTGTAAAGAGGCACAGAGGGCTCTTGCTTGATAGCAGCCTGGGCTAGCACCACTGCAGCCTCCTGAAATGCCTCCTTTAGACCCTCTTGGAAGCCCTTCACGTATAATCTCTCATTTAATCCTCACAGAAGTTTACAGATAAGAATATTGAGGCACAAAGAGGTTAATTTGCTCAAGGTCACATAGTAAGCAGCCAAGCTGGAATTCAGACTCAGGCAGTCTGGCTTCAAGGTCATTCCCTCCATCCTAGACCGTGCACTTCTGCTCTTCCCCTCCTGCCCCAACACACACGCTTTATCGTATATCTTGTTGAAGGGGCCAGATATGAACAGAAAGTTCTACCTTGTTCTTTTAAAAAGTTGCATGGATGCATCACAATTTTTTCAACAGTGCTTTGGTTGCTTCCCTCTATTTAGTACTAGCAAAAAATTTATGATGAACATTCTAGCAGGGAGATCTTCACACAGCTGTGAATAGATATCAGTTGGATAGCTTCCTACCTGTGCAATAAAGAGTAATAAAGCAAGGCTTTTTTTTTACATGACTTTTGGAACCTGAGTTCGTCTAAGCTTGATGTAGATTTATTTTATTTAGGGCATGGCTCATTGATAGAGTGAGGGATTCACTGTCCACACTGTTGTACATTTTAGGCTGAGTCAAATGAATGGCTCCTGAGCTGCCTCAAAATGGCCACTCAAAATGGCGGTGTCTGAGCTGAAGGCACATTGCATGGCATTAGCTTCAGAGAGTCTAGGACTGAATTGTGTAGTGTGTTCAGAATTGACGATGATGGTATTTCCTATCAGGCCAATCTCCTTTGTAAGGCCAATTATGGCAGGAGAAGGCGGTACACAGGCAGTATGTGCGATGATTAAGCTCAAAGTTGGTTCTGGTCTTGGGTCCACCATTGACCATCTGGTGGTCCTTTGTTCCTACATTTATAGAATGGGGGGTATAACAAGACCACTCTTCCCATAGGGTCATTGGGAAGATTCAAAGAATATATACATTCAGGACAGCTCCTGGTTTGTGGTTGGCCCTCAAAAGATTGTAGCTGTTATGACATGATGATGATGGTCATGTTAGGACATCCACAGAAAACTGGATTTACAAAGCTGAAGTCTCCCAAATGCCATGTGAACCCCTCAAGTCATTCTAACTGTCTGCCTCATATTCTGGATCTTACTGGTTCAGAAATAGAGCCAGTAAGAGGAACTTCCACCCCTTCCTACCTATGGCTGTGATCCAGATCCAGAGAGCCAACACAGTGTGTCTAAAGTTGCTTTTATTGTGCACTCCGTTGGGACAATAATTTTGACGATTTATCCCAATATATATGCACAATTTAGCAATATATATTTTCATTTATAATTTGTATTATTTCATTATGTTATATATTATTCATAAATTATATACATGTATTAGGTTGAACTGTGTGAAATTACCACTTTTGTAGGTCATGACAGACAAACATCTACAGTTTCACGTGGCTCAACTCCCTGGCATTTTTTTAATTTAAAATTAGGAAGTGCAAATTTGTTTTTTACTTGTTAGATAACCCACCTGAATAGAAGCTCTAATCCTTTTTGGTGACCCGGGGCCACATATTTGCTATCACAAAGCCTGATTCCTCATCTGTAGACATAGTAATAGCCCCAACTTCATAGCATTGGAGTGAGATTTTAAAAAATAATATATATGTGCCTGACTGTGAATTACTTATCGTCATAGGGTGTCATCAAAGTTAAGCTGTGATTAGCTCAACAGTCTAAATCTATTTATATTTACAGATTTGTTTGACAAAAATGAGCCATCCTTTTCCTGCTGCTTGCTAACCTAACAACACACGGTGACATTAATGTATAATCCTCAGCGTCATGCATGATGGCTGCATCACACTTCATCATGTGGATTTTAAACCATTGTTACATTGAACCTCTACTGATGGCCGTTCGGTTGTCTGAATCTTTCTCATCCTGGTTTTATCTGTGCATACATACCCTATTCTTGACTGTTTTTTAGGGTAAATCCCTGTTCGGATCCTGACACCGCCCTGGCAGTGTTTTTTTCTGGTTCCACCCTGCCCTGTCCCTCCCTCCACTTTGGGAGGGGAAAGTTTGTTGGAAATCGTCAAAGAAGTTCTGGGCTGGGGATTTGGGGGTGCGGAGGTGGGGCCTGATTTTGCTGGCCCAGGTACAACAGTAAAGCCAGATAAAAGGGCTGATTATGCATGCTGATGGAGCCCGATAAGGGCGAGTTTACAAAACTTTCCTTGCAGATAGTTTTAAAGATGCCCTTCTTTTGTGATTTAAATATGTCCCGGCTCCACCCACCCACTGAAACTTTATTCCAGTTTGAAGGCTGCAAAGAGCCAGAGAATCAGCAGCCCGTATCTCTCCCTCTTATCTTCCTTCCTTGACTATTTTCAGCCCACCAGAAAGGTCGGGTTTTTAAGCTTTTGCTCCGGGGAATGAAATGCAAGTTGTGGATTTTTCGTAATGCTTGGACGCAGATGCTCGGCTTCGGGAAAGCAACGGAGAAGCGGCCAGAAGCTCCTCGGTAAACTGGTTGGAGCGCCTGCACCGTGTTGGAGATGGGGCCCTGGGCTGCATGCCCACTTTTGGAGATTTGAGGGTGAAACACAAAGCAAACAAGACGGAGGTGGAGGGTGGGGCTGAGCCATCTCAGGCACCTCTCTGAGCCCTGGGGGTCACATGGCGCCAGGGAAAGGCACCCCCCGACCAGGGAAGATGGGCACACTCCAGTCCTTGCAAGAGCAATGTGACGCTACCAACCGAAATCAGTGCTCTACAGGAAAGCTTGAGAACAAGGCTTTTGGCTTGGCTTTGGGGGTGGTGGGTGGTGAGCAAAGGCGTCCCCGCGAGGCAACCAGATCCCTCCCAGCACATGTCAGTACCTGGAGCGCTGGCCCTCTCTCTCTTCTCCCCACTCACCAAGCCCCAAACAGCTTCGGAGCCTTTGATGTGCTGTTCCCTCTGCCTGGAACATCTCACCCCACATCTCGGGGTGCCCCAAATCTGGCTGGCTCCTTCTTGACGTTAACTCCAAGGTGAAATATCATTTCCAACTACTCAGGTTTATCTCTCTTCACAATATTTATCACTCCCTGAAGTCTGTTTACTTTCTGCTACTAGATCTGTTTTTCCTTTTTCACCCAGGTGCTCGATGCCTTGGAGATAACAGGTGCTCAGACGGTGAATGACGAATGACGTGCCCCCAAGGGTGCTCCTCGGCTGTAAGGGAAGTTCCACCACTTGGGGAACCTGGTTAATCTCAAGGGTCTGGTCCAGCAGGTCTGGGGCGATGACTGGGATTCTGCATCTCGGACCAGCTGCCTGGGATGGGATGCTGCAGGTAGATGGCCACACTCTCAGGAGCGGGGTTCAAGTGTGTTCTTTGTAGTGCAAACCCTACCACCATGTGGGAGGGGGAGGGAGGATCAGCACAGGTGTCTGGGGGAGACCCTGGCAGGGAATAAGACAGTGGTTCTCACCTTGGCATCTCCGGTCTAGACTTTCGTTTGGGTCCTGGCACTGCACACTGAGGTTGGCCCCTGGTCCCCGCTGCCATTATCCCCCTGCCACATTACTGACCTTCTCGCCACACCTTCTTTGGCCCCCACCTGACAGTTGTCCCCAAGCTTGGGTGAGCTTTCTAAAGCTCATATAGGACTTGCCATGGCCTCCAGATCCCTCAGCCTCCTGCCTACTCCTCAGCCTGGCACCAAACAGGCGCCCCAAAACATTTGCTGAATGAGGGACAGAGTAACCTCCCCAGGACCAGCGGCTGTTGACCCCACCCCTCATCTGCATGTGTGAGCCTCCCAGCTGGATTGGAAAAAGGTTTAGTTCCTCTCTTTATTGTGAAAGTAAGCTCTGCATAAAGCTTTTAAATGGGAGAACTGGATTGAACCACTCTTGACAATCAATTCTGTGTTTTCCCTTATACCCCAGGAACCCCCTCATTTGGGATTTGGCAGACCAGGATCATTTGTTTAAATAGTTAAAGTTGGGGGGTGAGATGGGGTTACCAACTCTTCACTCACCATCTGAGATCACTGGCCTTTCACTGAGGATGGGATTGTTAAGCATACCCATCGAGCAAGAACTGCTCCCGGAATCCAGAAGGATCATTCTCACACCCAGATGGTCAGAAGGCATCTGCCTACGAGTGGCATGCTCCTTGTCTATCAGCTCCACAGGGACCCCTGACAACCTTGTTCTCGAGCAGCGACTCTATCTCAGGGAGCGCTGGAAATGTTGGGGTGCATTATGGGCTTGTCACAGAAGCTGGGGGTCAGCTGGCATTCACGCCCTGCGGGTCCTCCGAGACCCAGAGCAGTTGTCCAACAAGAGCTGTTCTGCTGCTCACGTGACTTTGAATGTTCCCCGCCCCCCTCACCCCAGCCAGTCCTGTGGACAAATAGTGAGTTTACCATAGAACCCAATTCCATGTAACTTTGCGACATGAAGTATTTTTCTCATAGTTTTGATACATACAGAATTTTCAAGGAATACAACCACTGTGTAAAAATGAGGGGAAATACATTTTTTTTTTCCTGTTCGGAACATTTCCCAAGAGTCATTCAACAATTTGGGGAATCATGTCCCCCATGGCATCTCTGCCGTCTCCTTGGCTGTTGTCCCCCCAAGGAGCTGTGAGTTCCGGGGGGAGGGGCGCGGGGGGGGCAGCCCCACCCGGCAGCCGTAGGCACAGGAGCCCATGTGACCTCAAAGCCTGGTTGGGGCACTTCCCGGTTGTGTGCCCTTGAGCGGGTCTTCAGGCACTCCGAGCCTCGGTTTCTCCAGCTGTCAAGTGGGGGATCCCCAAGCTCTAACCTCATAGGGCAGATGTGGAGATACAGAGAGGCAATGGGGGCCATGTGCCAAGCCCGGGGATGGGAGCACACGAATTACTACATGGTGTGAAGAATACATGGATGGATGGATGCATTGGTCTCAGGAGGATGTGTATTTTATGTTGTGTCCATGGTGTGTAATGGTGTTTAGTGGGGTCAGGGGTGCTGGTGAACACACACACACACTCACACACGCATACGCAAGGGCCAGGACAAGACAAGGAAGGGTTCTTCCTTCCAGCTCACCTCTGTCCTCCCCTCCCAGCACCCCGCCATTGCTCTGATGCTGAGTGTGAGGGAAGCTCTAAAACCACCCAACCAGCCCACCCTACAGAGTGGCCTTGAGGAACAGGGGCCAAGCCTGGGATCAGGAGGGCTTGGGTTCAGTCCCATGCCACCATTTATTAACTGAGTGACCTTGACCTGTTGACCCCATTTCCTCCTTGGTAGACAGCTAGTAATTGGGTTTGTTGGGGAGGATGGAAGAGGATCCCATGTAGGGGGTATTTGACCCAGGGCCCTAGGACAGAGGGATACTCAGCAGACAAGCTTGCCCCTCCTGCTACCTTGTTCCTGGGGGCTCACGAGTGGAGTGAGGACTGGGGTGGGGGGCTGTCAGACAGGATGGGCAGGACAGGAGGTGGGAAGAATGGAGGAGTGGAAGAGCTGATCAGGAATTCTGTGGAGGTGTCTCCACTTGTGGGAAGACTCTCAGTCCCTCTCCAGGAGGCAGGTATGTGTAGCAGGTAAAGGTTTGGGGCTGGAGAGAGGCACCCTGGCAGAAAGAGCAACAAACACAAGGGGACAGAGGCAAGAGAGCAGCGCCAGACACTTGCTTCATATCCACTCGCCAAATGCTGGTGACAGTTCTGTTCGGGAGGATGTGACATAGTTGGAAATGCCCCATTGCCCATCCCGTCCTTGACATAGACTTAGGGTAGAGCTCAACTCAACAGTGATGGCCCCACACTTCAGGTACCTGCAAATTTATACTGGCTTCTCACAATATCTGTTGATTCAAATTGATTAATGGAGCACCAACTGTGTGCAGACATGCTGTCTGTGCTGAGGAGACAACCGTGAACAGCACAAAGTCCTGGTCCTCATGATGGTTATGGCGGTAAGAGCGGTAAAAATGGCGCGAATCAGAAGGCCATGGTCTTCCTCCTGCCAGGCACAGCCAGGCACAGCCAGGTGACAAACTCCTTTTTCTATATTCATTTCACGTATAAGGAAACTGGTGATTTGTCAAGATCTCACAGCTGGAAAGGGCTAGAGGCAGGATGGAAAGCGTGGTCTGTGTCCCTCAGAGCCTGTGCTCCGAGGTGTGTTGTATGAGTGTCTTTTTGCTGCTGTAACAAAGCACCACACACTTAGTGGCTTAGAACAACCCGAGCTAATATCCTCCATCTCTGGAGGTCAGAGGTCTGAAGTGGTCTCATTAGACTAAAGTCAAGGTGTTGGCGGGTTGCTCCTCTGGAAGCTCTCAGGAGGATCTTGTTTCTTGTCTTTTCCAGCTTTCATCCACATTTCTTGCCTTGTGGTGCCTGGTTTGGTCCACGAAGCCAGCAGCGCAGCCTCTTCTAGTCTCTCTCTCTCAGACCCTCCTGCCTTCCTCTGGAGAGGACCCTGTGGTGACATTGGGATCCCAGGATCGTCTCCCCTCCTCGAGTTCCTTAATTTCATCACACCTGTAAAGTCCCTTTCACCGTATCAGGCGACATAGTCACATATTTTAAGTGTCACCATGTGGACATCGTTTGGGGCCATGGTTTGGGCTCCCACAGTGTGTTTAGCCAGAAAGAGCAGGGTTTCCAGTTCCTGTGTGTGTCCTAGATTGGTTATGTGGTTTCTCTGTGCCTCAGTTTCCTCCTTTGTATAATGGGGGTGAGGCTAATATTTGCTTGGTGGGGCTGTTGGAAGAGTAAAGAAGTCGGTGTTTGCAAAGTGCTGACTATGTGTTGGGCACAGAGGAGGTGTCCGCTGTCAGACCAGCCTGCGTCCGTGCTTGGCCCTGCCCAGAACTAGCTGCACCTTTGGGGGCAAGTCCCCTGCCCACCAGTGACCACCCCATCTGGACTGTTTCCCCCATCGCTCCACGGGACTCTGAAGTTGTCTTTCCGTTTCGACATATGATCCATCTGTGGCCGCCTCTGTGTGTGTGTGTGTGTGTGTGTGTGTGTGTGTGTGTGTGTGTATGCGCATGCGCGTGTCTGGTGAGGGTGGGTGGGACGGAGATGGGGAGAGACACTCTGTGAAATGTTTATATTTTATGCCTTTTGATGTAATTCCAGTCAAACCAGATCTGAAATCATGCAGCAGGAAGCTCCTTTAAATTTTTAATTTGTTGTTTTTCTTAGAAATGATTATTTCCACATTTAGCCCAGAGACACTCGGGGCTCATCCTGTCTTCCCTCCTTTTATTGTTCCTAAACCTCCCCGGGCAGTGGCTGTTTACTGCTGCCAATCAGGTGGGCTTTGCACAAACAACACTCTTGGACTTGGCAATTGCCCCAAGATAGTGATGCACAGAGAAAGTTGGGTCTACCCTGTCACTTCAGAAAGCCCCAATACCTTTTGGGAAACTCTTTGCAGCTTGTCCTGGGTAGGTGGGGGTGAGGGTATCACTTAGAAGAAATCCAGCCTGTAGAATTCCTTGCTAAAAGCCACGATGGTGTTTTATAAGATGGATCGAGATGGGGAGCTGGGGTAGGGGTGGGGGTGGTGTGAATGGGATCTCTTGGTGAATCTTCTCAGCGTTTCAGTTTTTAATCCAGCAGCTTGGTCCTGGTGTTTTTGAACAAAGGAATGAAGGAAAAACAATCACACAGATTTAATAAGAACTGAGGTGAGAGATACTTTTGATTTTTAAGCAACATGACCCCCAAACAGGTCCGCGGGGGTGGGGGGGAGGGAGGGTGGGGGGCCCTGGCAGTATCCCTGGTCTTTTGGCTGATGAGGAGGAGGATGTGAGGACCCAGCCGGGGAATATTGGTGGGTGGGGGCGAAGTGGAGTTAATATTGGTGGGTGGGGGCGAAGTGGAGTCAGGCGAACCCAGCCTGACCCACTTCGAACGCTTGTTCTTTACCAGTGAAGGAGGACACCAGAGAGCCCCTGCGAGGAGCTAGGGATGCCTCTGGGAGCTGGGTCTGCAGGCAGGCTGAGCACCCAACCCTAAGGGGCTGGAGAGGAAACTGAGTCCATCATTGCATGGAGTCCTTTTGCAAGGGAACTTCCTGAAGGTCCAAACGGGGGTAGGGACATGATGGCGGGGCTTGGGACAAGGCACATAACTCTGTGCCTCAGTTTCCTCATCGGTAAAAGGAACATGGCTTTCAGCTCATAATGATGTCTCAAAGGTGACATGAGCTCAGGGGGGCAAGATATTCCCAGTGAACAGCAGCTGTGGGACTTCCAAATGGAAATAGCTTTATTGCTTGTGTGTTTTCTGATTATAACTGGGGGATCTCGATCTTGGTCCCACTGACATCTTGACGCAGCTGCTCCTTTGTTGTGGGGCTGTCCTGTGTACTCGAGGATGTGTGGCGGTGTCCCTGGCTTTTACTTACTGGAAGCCATTAGCACCATCCCCTTCCTCGAGTCTGGACAACCAAAAATGACCCCAGGCATTGCCAAGTGTCCCCCACCTCATTTAACTGAGTTCTAACTAAAATGCATGCCTGCTGTATATAAAAGCAAAACCCAAACAAACACACACACGCAAAAAGTGTATCAAGCAATATAGAAGAATACAGAGAAAAAATAACTACCCAGAAATTCCAATATAACTACCGTTTTGATTTAAATATGTACATTTACAGAGATTTGTCTATGCAAACACACACGGGACACATGCAAACAACACATATGAATTTAGTTTTTAATACAAATGGTCATATATATGCTATTTTATGTTTTTCCTTTTATTTTTTTATTTTTATTTTTTTAAAGATTTTATTTATTTTTATTTGAGAGAGAGAGAATGAGAGAGAGTGAGTACATGAGAGGGGGGAGGGTCAGAGGGAGAAGCAGACTCCCCGCCGAGCAGGGAGCCCGATGCGGGACTCGATCCAGGGACTCCAGGATCATGACCTGAGCCGAAGGCAGTCGCCCAACCAACTGAGCCACCCAGGCGCCCTGTTTTTCCTTTTAAATTATATTTTTATTTTACTAAATTTTTCTAAAAATTTCAAAAGGAGTGTGTGCTTATTGTTTAGAGATTGAATATAGAGGTCTGTAGAGAAGGAAATACTTCTCCACTCCCACCTGGAATCCACTCATTCTATTACTAGTATTGCTAATAATAGCAGCTGCTATTTAGGCAAAGCTTTGTTGGTGCCACTGGGCGGGTGCTGAGCCCCCCACATGTGTCTCGCCCGGGCCTCACTGCAGCCCTCTGAGATGGGTGTGCTTCCTTCTCTTCTGGTTAATGGATGCAGACATTCAGGCACAGAGAGGTCTCCCCCTTGCCTGGTGACAGTTGGTCCCAGATTGATGACATGCTATGTCATTGCTGTTCTTTAAGACTTAGAGCCATGGATGTCGACCTTGAGCCTCCGTCAGAATTCCCTGAAGGGCTTGTGAAAACACAGACCACTGAGCCCACTCCATTTCTGATTCAGTAGGTCTTGGGCAGAGCCTGACAATTTGCATTTCTAATAAATTTCCAAGTAATCCAGGGAACGCACTTTGAGAACCATTGACCTTGATCCATAGTTTTCAAAGCATGTGTCAGACACCACTTAATCTGGGATCAGCCTGGGTAGACAGATCACAGATGGCCTTAAATAGCAGACCAAGGAGTCTGGATTTTCTTGGTTACCAATTTGGGGGTAGGGAGGATGCTTCTACTGAAGAACTTTGAGCAAGACAGCACCAAGCTCTGGAAGGCATTGCAAAAAAATCACTCTTTGAAGGAGCTGACGATGAAAAAAGCTTCGTCTTTGCAAACCGAAGGTGAAATGTCCCCTCCTGGCATAGTCAGGAAATGAGCCCAGCCTGACCAAGGCCATGGAAAATAGTCCAGCTGCTGATTTAAAAATAGCACACCGTGGGGCACCGGGCTGTCTCAGTCGGTGGAGCGTGCGACTCTTGATCTCGGGGTCATGAGTTTGAGCCCCATGTTGGGTGAAGAGATTACTTCATAAAAATTAAAAAGTCTGTGTACAAAAGAAATAGCACTCCATGACACAGTCAACAAAGATGTCTAACACTTATTCACATATATTGCCAATGAACTTAAACAAAAGGTAGAATATTCAAAAGTCTAATTCAAATAAGTTATTTAGGATGCGGTTTGGCAGCAGAGGGAGAATCAGGACTCTGGTAGCTGAGCGATGAAGCAGATTTACAGGGGAACTCATTATACATCTTGTAATGGGTGGAGTGGTAGAAATTCTTTTTTTAAAGATTTTTAAGTCATCTCTACACCCAACATGGGGCTCAAACCCATGAGCCCCAGAGATCAAGAGTCGTACGCTCTACCGACTGAGCCAGCCAGGTACCCCGGAGTGGTAGAAATTCTTAATAGCTTGTGAACCAGGGACCCTGCATTTTCTGCCCTGGTCCATCAAGTTCTGTGCCTGGACCTGGTACCAGCTCCTCTGATCCAGCTGAAACTCCAGCCACCTTGAGGTTTGATGCCCTCCAAGGACTCGGACCTCTCTGGCCTCGTGGATCTCTGCACATGTGTGCATGGGGTTGGCTGTTCCTTTAAAGCAGGGTTTGCAAGGACGAGATGTGGGTATGGAGGAGCTGGGGAAAGAAGACTGGGAAGTGGGGGTAGCTCGGGTTCTCAGGGCAGTCCAAAGTCTGTCTCAAGGGGCCACTCCCCCCTCCATTTCTCATGACAGCAAACCTCTAGAGTTTAAGATAAACATCAGACTTTTAAAGGTTGACAGTGATTCACATTTTAAAAAATGCAAACCCAAAGTAAGAGACTCTACAAAAAAACTAACCGGGACCCTTGAAAAATGTCCATGTCATCAAAGACAAAAAGCAAAAATGATGGCAGAAGAGTCCTAGATAGGAGACTTCAGACCCTTGACAGTGAAGTGTGAGGACATGACTGGGATGGATGGCTGGGTGCAGGGGCCCCCGAGCTATGTGGTAGGTAATGCCCTGTGTCCTGTTATGTCGGTATGGTCATATTATAATGATGTGCTATTATCAAGCTAATACATATTATACATAGAATACTTCACGTTAAATAGTGTGCGAATGTGTTGCGGTTCATGCAAGAGGATGTCCTTCAGCCACATATTTATAGATATAGACACATGCATCAGTCACATGTATATGGAGAGAAAGCAACGTGAGTAGAGTATCAAGTGGTGAATCTAAGGGAGGTTATTCAAATGTTCCTTGTTGTTTGGGGTTTTTTTTTTGTGTGTGTGTGTTCTGGAAGGCAGCTTTTCAAAATAAAAAGTTGGGGGAAACCAATGTTTGGCCCATCCCAGGAGGCAAGTTGGCAGGTCATATCTGGTGCATGAGCCCCCTGGCTTATGACATTTCCATGAGATCATCTGACACATGGGGAACTTCCTGCCTGACTCCTACCTCTGAGAAGCCTTTCTGACTCCATGAGAGCAAACCCAGTAACTTGTAGTGGGCACTTATGAGAGTTCAGGCCACTGGGTTAGAGCTAGGTATCTATTTGTTTTCTCTTAATTAGGCCATGGATGGAGAAGGGGATGTTTCCTGCTCACGTCGGTTTCCTTCTCCCCTCTTTCTCTTGTATTATTAGGACTAGGATGAGCTGCTAGGAAGGTAAAACCTCCAAATCACAGAGATTTGAACAAGATAAGTGTTTATTTTAATCACACACTTAAAAGGTCAGCAGGAAGGGGATCTAGGTCTGGTGTGGCCTGCACTCCACTCCATGGAGTCAACCCTCTGTATTTTTGCCACACTACGTAAGGCTTTCACTCCTGAGGATAACTCATGGATCAAGATGGCTACTGGAGCTCCAGCCATTACATCTGCATTCCAACCACCAGGAAAGAGAAAGAACTGAAGAACAAATTAGGGAGAGGCTATATGTTAGCTACCTTTGGGGGAAGATTCCTGGAAGCTTTCACATGATGTTTGCATTTGCATCTCATCAAGTAAACTTAATCACCTGGCCATGCCTAGCTGCAAAGGAGGCTGATAAATGGAGTCTTTATTCCAAGAGACCATCTGCCTACCTGAGTGCAGGGTACAATTCCTGCAAAAGAGGAGAAGGCTGACACTAAGGAACAGACAGCGGTCTCTGCCACACCCCTAAACCTGCAGGCGGCCTGGCATATACTTAATCAAAGGTCAGCAAACTGCATCCCACAGGCCAATCTGGTCAGTGGCCTGTTTGTCTACAGTCGGTGAGCTAAGATCAGCTTTCACATTTTTCAACAGTTACATTTAAAATGGTTCTATAAGGGGGCGCCTGGGTGGCTCAGTCAGTCAAGTGTCCAACTCTTGATTTTGGCTCAGGTCATGATCTCAGGGTTGTGAGATCGAGCCCCGAGTCGTCAGGCTCTGCGCTGAGTGTGGAGTCTGCTTGAGGTTCTCTCTCTCCCTCTCCCTCTGCCCCTTCCCCCTCCCATCCCCCCACCTCTGCTTGCTCATGCTCTCTCTCTAAAAAAATAAAATAAAATGGTTCTATGAGAACCATACATAATAGCCTCCATGTTGCCTCTTAGCCAGTAAAACCTAACACATGTACTATCTGGCCCTCTAAGAGAAACTTTGCTGACCTGCACTAGATACTTAATAAATTCTTTTTTATTTTTTTTTTAAAGATTTTATTTATTTATTTGAGAGAGAGAATAAGAGAGAGAGCATGAGAGGGGGGAGGGTCAGAGGGAGAAGCAGACTCCCCACCGAGCAGGGAGCCCGATGCGGGACTCGATCCCAGGACTCCAGGATCATGACCTGAGCCGAAGGCAGTCACCCAACCAACTGAGCCACCCAGTCGCCCCTAGATACTTAATAAATTCTTTTAAAGATCTACTTTTCAAGTATTTACCGGTCATTTGCCATGCGCCAAGCCTTGGGGAGGCAGCGGTAAGTTGTACCCATGGAGCTGGAGACTAGTAGGGGACAGAGACAAATAACTTGTGAAGTGTAATTCATTACAGTTGTGCTTTGTGCTGTGAAGAAGCATGGGTGCTGTGAACGTCCAGGATGGGGGAACCGAATCTATTTGGGGCCGGCCAGGGAGTGGCTGAAATCTTAAGAGGAGTCGGCCTGGTTAGCTTGGTGGATGTGTGTGTTGTGGTGGCGAAGGATTTCAGGCCGAAAAGAACAGAATGGAGGCCACTAGGAGGAAGATCTTGGTGTCACCCAGAAGTGACAAATGGCCCGGGTGTGGTGTTGTGTAAGAATGACGGGAAAGAGGGAAGGGGGGAGAGGCAGAGAAACAAGCAAATCCTTCCCCAGCAAGACCTGCATGAACCTATCAGCGGGGGTGATTCACATTGTTTCCATGTGTTTCCTTCTGTTTCCAGCAGCCTGGCAAATCCCATAAAATAGCCATTTCTAGAATGTACCCACTGTCCTTTCTTTTCATCCCCACTGCCTTCCCTGGAGTCTCTTAGAGAAAAAAAATGTAGGGATTCCAGAAAGACTGGTCCAGCCACATGGAAAGCGGCCCAGGAAACTGCTTGGTTATGGCTGCAGAGGCCGTGAGAAGCAGATTATCCTGTAATTGAAGGGGAAGTTCTTTATTAGGATCGTTGAAGAGTTCTACAAGCTTCTTTCATCTGCCGCGCTCCACACCTTAATTAATTTGGATTCAGGAGGCTTCCCAAGCCTCCAGTTGCACCATCTCTCTCAGGGCCCAGGCCTTCTGTTGCAGCGGGGGCCACCGAGGCTGGAGAGACCCTGGGAGGTGGAAAGGTCCTGCATCAGAGGGCTGGTTTCTGAACACTTCGAGCCTCGGGCTTTCAGGAAAGAGCTCAAAGCCAACTGTTCCAAAGAAGGGGAAGAGTTTCACTTAAAAAAAAAAAAAAGTATTTTTGTTATAAAACTGGTTAAATCACATTTTATATGTGACTTTGAAAAAAAACTGCATATAAACACATGAAAATTCATGACTTATTTTTATATCACAACTGGCTAGGGAAAATCCTGATGTGCCCACTGGGTTATTCTCTTTTTTCTTGATGCTTAACTGAAACCCAGCTCAAACTAGCTTCAAAAAAAAAAAAAAAATGGTAATGTGTTGGTGACTCTCATAAAAGAGAAAGTTCAGGAGGTGGGCAAGCCTGGTTTCACCGGCTCGTGTGACGTCACCAGCTTTCTCTCTGCCTTCTTCGCTCTCTTTCTCCCTCTCACTTTCTCGAGTTTTCTCTCTCTTTCTGCTTTCTAGACTCTCTGTGACCTGGCCCTCAGCAGCTCATAGAGGTTTATTGCAACCTCAAGGGAAAGAAGGGTTCTTTTTCTTAATAGGTCCAGGAACATCCCCAAAGGGGGTAACATCGAGAGGCACGTCAGATAATTTTGCTCATCGCTCTGATATTATTCCTCCCCTGGGCATTTTCAAGAGAAATTTGGAAAGTTTCCAATTGCTCTCAGCTGTGGTTTTTGGTTTTGTTACTGCGCTGTTTCTTTGAAACTATGTAGAAAAACAAACACACCAAACACCTATTATCCTACCAAGTTAATACAATCACTGCTATCATTTCGAGGTGTCTTCGTGTCGGGGCCCCAAAGCATATATGCCAAGTGTAATTATGACAGTGGTTTTGTAGGTACGGATATGTAGGTTTTTGGAACTAATGGACTTGGGTCTGAATCCTACCTCTTTCATTCTTATTAAAGAATAAATTTAATTCTTATTCGAGTATATCATCTTTAGAAGGAGGGGGGGACGGGGAGAAAGAAGTCTCTGCAACGTGGGAATGAAAGCCAGACCTCGATGTTGATTGGATACTTCTGACCAATGCCTGTGGCCAGAGGAATATACCACGTGCTGATTGGCTCAGGCCTGAGTGACCTGAACCAATCACGGCGGAAAGTGGAGCGCCCCACCCAGCCCGGCTTAAGCAGGTGGAGCGGCTGCAGTTAGGGAACCGAGCTGCGAAGCTGGCTGCGAGCCCGTTGTGTCCCCACTCCAAGGCGGGCTCGCAGCAGGCGGCCTGTGCCACCTCCCCGTGCGGGCCAGCGCGGTCCTTAGGAGTGGAGGGCGCAGCCGTGGGGCCATCTTGGCTCCCCCGCCCCGGGCGTGGCCTGGGGTCTGTGCTGCACCTGTGCCTTGTGTCGTCTGCCCTGTGTCGTCTGCCACCCAGCCCGCGTGGTCATGCCGGAGACACGTCACATTCCCAGCCCACAGCTGTCTCCTGGGCTCGGGAGACAGCCCTAACTGCTACAGCTTGGAAGCCAGACATGTTTGTTTTCTCCTTGGCAAAACCTGAATTCCCTCCTCTAAGAAAATAAAAGGACTCAAAAAAAAAAAAAAAAAAAAAAAAGGACATTTTTTTAAAAGAAAAAGAAGAAGGAAACAAGGAAAAACTCATAAAAAAATAAAAGCCCAAGTCCCAACTCCAGTAGCAAATTGTACTTCAAACAGCTCTTAGCAAACCAGACTTGGAGCAGTGTCATAGGAGATGCAGCAGAATGAAGTTTCACATAAAAGCAGAGCCAAAGGGAGAATGGGAGCAGAGAAGTTTTCAAGGGAAATGCTCTCTCAAAGCTTTTGAGACAGAGATTTTAATCGTTGGTGTCAATACCCACAATTTATTGAGAGCTTGCTATGTGCTGGGCACTGAGAGAAGTATGCTGCCTATTATCTATCATTCCCCCAAAGGCCTCCTTCTACAGAAGAGGAAACTGAGGCACAGGGAGGCGAGGCAGCTTGCTCCAGGGCACACTGTTTGCAAGCCATGGGGCTGGCTCTCAAGCCTGTATGTATTTCTCCAAAGCTTCCTAACCACTGCCTTTCACTGCCTCCCCTCAGGTCTGGGATTTGAGAAAGTTTGCAGAGTGAGGTTTCTGAGGCAGACAGAGACTGCCTTCCTGGTTTTTCCAGATTCTGTTGGGTTTTGGCTTGGTCCACGCGGGACTATTTATAGCTGGCTGGAGAAGGGGAATTGCTCTTTTTGATTTCCTGCTTCCTGGGTTGTTGCACAAAGTGAGTGGGCTCCAGCAAGCCTGGAGTCACCTATCTTGTTGGGGTTTTTTTTAGATGCTAGGGAAGCAGAGCACAATGAACCTTTCCAATGGGCAAGTTCCCTGGGACTTGGAGAGGAACGAGAGCTCCTCTCATGCTGACTTAGTGGGGAGACTGGAAAGAGCAAAATCATCGCACTCAGGGGTACGTGCCAAAAAGACAAGAAAGAAGGGTAAAGTGGCAGAGAGGGATGACTTCAGGTGGGAACAGGGAGGAGCTATTTGAGGAGGTGCCCCAAGGAGGTGCTCCTCTCCGAGGAAGCTCCCCTTAAGTGGAGCTCTGACTGATGGGAGAGAACCAGCCATGGGGCAACTTGGGGAAAGAGCGTTACAGGCAGAGGGAGCAGCAGGTGTTAAGATTTGGAGGATGAGCAAAAGCTAGCCAGTGAAAGAGTTGGGAAGGGGGGATGGGAGGGAAGGCCTGCAGGGGGTCGGGCTACGGGTGTCACACTGCCTCTGGTGTGGAAAGGAGCTTTCAGGTAAGGAAGGTGCCCCCAGCTCCCTCCCTGCCCTCCCTGGGGACTCTAGGGTTTGCTTACCAGATGCCTTCCCCCTCAGGCTTAGCAACCTGTGAGGCAGCCAGCCAGGGAGGGCTGCGGCCTGTCCAGCGGCGGGGCTCAGATGCTGGGAGGGAAGCCGGGCATGCTTTGCTGAGAAAGCATGAGCAGTCCCTTACAAAACGCTTTCTTCTTGCTTTTTTTTCCTCTTTCCAGTTCAGAGCAAAAGGCACCGCCTTATCCTGAAGGCGGTGTCAGTTATTTTTCAAAAGTGAAAATTGATATTTGCTCTCTGAGCCTATGTTGATCTTCATTTTAGTGGCCCTCCAGGCAAGCAAATGAGAAACTATCAGTTTCCGGGATGGGATAGCAGAGAAATGTAATAATTGAGGGGCTACAACCCAAAATTTAATATGGGTGATTTGTTTAAATATTCATTGGGTCTGTTTAAACATTCCAAATAACCAAAATTATATCCTGGGGAGGCAGTAGAGTGCATGTTTAAACAGCCAAGTGCATGGGTCATGAAAACATGGGTTTCAGTCTTACTTTTGCCTCAGACCAGCACTGAGAATCTGGGCAAAAAGCCCTTTATTCTCTGTCAGCCTCAGTTTACTTGCATAAGAAATGGAGGTGAACCTTTCTCACAGAATTGTTGTCCCTGGTGTATCGTAGATGCTCGGTCCATACTTGAGCACGCGTAGGTGCCTAGGACGGTGCCTGGGACACGGCAACAGTTCGTAAAATTTAAAGGATTAGCATAGTGATGACAAGTAGTGAAGCAGTATAGTAACGGATGATAGATACCTGGGCCAGACTTACTAAGTTCAATAACCTGGCTCTGCCACCTTCCAGCTCTGTGAACTTCAGCAAGTTACCTAACTTCTCTGAGCCTCCGTTGTTTTTTTTTTTTTCAACCACGAAATGAAGACGATAGTACACATGGTTATTATGAAGATTAAGTGAATAAGAACTTAGAACCAAGCTAGGTACAGGGTGAGTCCTACACGTATGCTATTATATTATTATGAGCAGTACAGTGTTATTCTAGTGCAAGAAAGTATTCTTCCTGAGCGGGGACTTAGTCCTATTCTCCACTATATCCCTAGTTTCTACAACAGTGCAGAGCATCTAATAGGTGCTTGATAAATTTTCACTAACTTTGTTGACTAAATGAAGTGGACGGTGAGGAATCATTCCTATGTTTCTCTGCAAATGGAAATATCCTGAACCCCTCTACGTGCTAAGCACTCTGGTAGGTCTGGAATAGAAGCCTCTTTCCCTTGCCTCCATGGAGATGCCTTTCATGTCCAAATCTTGTGTGTCAAATACATACAATGCTCAGCAAAGGGGATGTAAGGCCTCCTTCGTTCTCTGTGGACTCAGCCATCTCCATTGCGCATTTCCCAGCAGCGTAACTGCCGACTCCAGAGACTGGGATCTCATTAGGGACCCATTGGGTGCTCACTGGGTACCTATAATAACAGGTACTCAGGCGGGGTTGGTGAAATAGGACTGATGAACGTGGATGACACCCAATCCTGCCATTCTGATGGAATTTTGTGTTCACACATCTGACTGAAGGGGAGAAGCGAGAGGTACCCATTTTCCTTCACAAGCTGGGGCACACAGGCTGTTGGAGGCAGAGCTGGATTAGAGGTGGGGCCCGCTGAGTAGCCACAGAAGCCGCTAGCATCCCTGGCCTACTAACTGAGGTTGGCATGATGAGATCTTCCTTCAAAGATGAATCGATTGTCCCCAGACTGTCTCGATAGGAGTGGATGCCTGTGAGTGGTGGGGATGTAGGGCCTGCAAGAGGAGGCCAACTGAATTGCTCTCGAGGATAATCGTTAGGGTTCCCTGTGGCATTGCTTCTTGGCTTGAAGGCCAGTAGAATTTTTATCCTGCTTCCCGACGTGGTCATGTCTGGGGCAGGCAGTGATGTGCCACGGGGTACGTGCAGTCACAGCTTAAACAAGACCTGTCTTTCAGAGTTAGAAGCCCCTTTCTAAAACAAATTGTTTTTAAGTTTTTTATTTATTTAAGTAATCTCTGCACCCCATGTGGGACTCAAACTCAGGACCCCGAGATCAAGAGTTGCACGCTCCTCCGACTGAGCCAGCCAGGTGCCCCAGGAGCCCTTTTAAGACAAATTAAGACAAGTATCAGTAGATCATGGAGTAGAATGCCAGACTTCGTCATAGATTTTTAAGTTAAAACACGGGACTTAAAAAAAAAAAAGTCAAGCTTGTTTCAGCCAAATCATCCAGACCTTCAGATAACTTTTTTGCCTTTTTTCTCTGTAATTAGGAATCTTTTGGAGGACAGGTTTATGAAGTACTGGTATTCTTAAAACCCTGACGTGGGCCCCAGCCAATTGGCCATCTCTCTTTAATTCTTCCTGTAAGACTGATTTCTGGAAGGAGCTGACTTTGGTCTTGAACCCCCTCAGAGCAGCAGGCTACAGCTTGGCTATCACTGATGCCGGATGGGGCAGTTAGGGAGCTGAGTGTTTTCTTTTCGGGGATAAACCCCAATCAAAACTGCTTAAAGCCAAAAAAGTCACTGTTTGGCTAATGGAAGTGGGAAGCACAGGGTTGGACTCATGGATTTATATGTTGTCAGAACACCCTTCTTTTCTGGCTCTGTTCTGTCTTTCTCTCCATCTGGCCTCTTGCTGATCTTCCACAGAAGGACTTCCTTCACGCAGCTGAGCAAATGTGGGGAGGATCATGGACATTTTTTTTTTTAAAGATTTTATTTATTTATTTGACAGAGAGAGACACAGCAAGAGGGGGAACACAAGCAGGGGGAGTGGGAGAAGGAGAAGCAGGCTTCCCCCCGAGCAGGGAGTCCTATGCGGGGCTTGATCCCAGGACCTGGGATCATGACTGGAGCCAGAGGCAGACACCCAACAACTGAGCCACCCAGGTGCCCAGGATCATGGACATTGACGGAGCCAGGCTTACCCTTGAGACAACCTGACCAAGGCAAGCACAGAGATGCTACAGAGCTTGGATTCCTCAAGGTCTGCCATTGAAATCCCAGGGCAGGACTCAGATTGGTCCAGCCTGGATCATGTGCATATGCCTAGGCCAATTAGAATGGCCAGGGAGATGGACTATTGTGATTGGCCAGGCCTGGATTACTATCCCTCTCTAACGGGGGTGGTGGGGAAATAGATGATTGAGGCCCCGACTAGAACCATACAGGGGGAGGGGCAGCCCCCCAAAGGTAGGAAGGAGTCATTTACCAGAGTGGGGTCGGAGAATGGGAATAAATAAACCACAGATGTTCATCCCCGGGGAGAAGGCATTCTCACTTGGAGAAATGGGAAGGTACCCTGTATCTTCCCGTAGAGTTAGCCCCAGGTAGGTGTGGGCCCTGATCTTCATTTAAAGACAGAATTTTATAGGTTTCCACATCCTTAGGGACCCTATCTGCCTTCTGAAGAGAATGTTAAAAATTAGAAAAAGCGACTTGTTTCCATGACCAGAACATGACTTTGTTCTGATTTCTCTACATGTTAAGAGATGAGGGTGGGAGAATGTTCTGGAGCCATTGGCCCACTCTTCTTGCCAGTTTCTAATTCTGTGCATCTGGCAATCCTGTGCATCTGGCTGGGTAGCTTTATGGACTGGTGCACCGAAGAAGAAACTTTCATGGACAAAACTTTTCAAGTATTTAATAGTTTTAAGCCAGAGGCCACAAAGCAATGGCATGTTTTCTTTGGCCAGCTGAGAGTTTACAAAAAAAGAAAACCAGATGCTTGCCAACATCTAAGAATTGGAATATTTCATATGAAAGCATGGATTTCCGACTTCTCTAGGAAAACCAGAAGACCTGGCCGTGCCGGCCCCAGAGTTGTACGGGGCCACAATAGCCTGGAGCTGAGGAGCAGCGCCACCTTTAGGCAGGATGTAATGCTCTAGTCAGCCATAGTCCCCACCACTCCCTATCGTCCTGCCCTTGGCCTCCTTCATTGACTCGTCATTCCCATTACTGGTCTGGCCTCTGTAAGCTTTTGCCTTTGCAGCCCTGGGTTTACAGTGGCAAATTCCCTGAGCCAAATCTCTGAAGAACTAGGTCTTTCTTTTTCCAGCTTTGTGACCTTAGGCAAGTTACCGCCTCTCTCTATGCCTTAGGTTTTTTTGTTTTGTTTTGTTTTTAATCTGCAATTTGGGGATGAAATGCTTCATTTAATCAATCTTTATTCAGCATCTATTTTTTTCTGGGTGCTGGGTTGACAGCAATGAACAAATAGGCTTGCTGGGGGCAGACAAAGGTAGGGGTTGGTGAGGCAAGCAGGTGGGGGCCCACTTTGTGGAGGCATTTAAATGATATACTGTATCTAAGTAACTTAGTCCAGGCATTGGCAAACTATGGCCTGTGTGACAGATCTACCTGACACCTGCTTTTGTAAATAAAGTGTCATTGGAGCGCTGCCACACACATTCATTTACATATTGTCTATAGCACTGCAGGCTGTCTGCTCACAACAGCAGAATTGAGACCATATGACTTGCAAAGCCTAAAATGTTTACTATCTGGCCCTTTACAGAAGAAGTATGCCAGTTCCTGCTTTATTTTTTATTTTATTTTTTAAGATTTTATTTCTTTATTTGAGAGAGAGAGCGAGAGAGCAAGAGAGAGAGCATGAGAGGGGGGACGGGCAGAGGGAGAGGGAGAAGCAGGCTCCCCGCTGAGCAGGGAGTCCAACGTGGGGCTCCATCCCAGGACCCTGGATCATGACCTGAGCTGAAGGCAGTTGCTTCATCACCTAACCACCCAAGTGCCCGCTAGTTCCTGCTTTAGCCCAGAGCCCAGATACATAGAAGGAGCTCAATAAATTGCAACTTATTAGAAGTAGTACAAATGGTCCTCCCTCCCCAACTCTCTGTTGCTGATCTTCCAAGGCTGGGAGCCTTTCACAGCTCACCGCGCTTCCCCTGCCCCCTGACTTTCTATTTGTTTGCCTAACTGCTGTGTTCCTTGTGTAGGTAAAACTGCAGAACTAATGTTGGCTACATCTACATACGGATTTTAGAGAAAGCTTCATGTGGCCCTTATCAGGGGTAGGGTTGGGGTTTGCCCACTGTCCGTTTCTGTGCATTGGATCAGGTTAATGAGACCAAATCCCATACAGGAATAGGCAGGCTGCAGCTTGAAGGCCCCTGTGGAAAGGGCTGGATCTGTGTTGACTTACATTTTTCAATGGGGTGTGTGTCAGACTTGCTGAGGTTTTATGGTTTCATCAATGGTTCTACTCTTGTGCCAGCTCCCACAGCCTGACTCTGTGCCAGAGACCTTTGCTCTCAACCACTCGGGGAGATCCATCTTAACCACCCTTCCTCCTCTGGCAGCTGCTGGGACAGGAGCATGACAACAGCAACTGCATTTACCCAGGGCTACATGCTTTATATTCATCATCTTGCTCATCCCCACGAGAACTCTGTGAATGGGGCACCTGTATGTAGGATTTGAGGATCAGCCAGGTAAGGAGTTTGCTGGAGGTCACACAGCTAGTAACCATGGGGAGAGAGGATTTGGCTGTCTGAGCTCAGAACTCCAGGGCAAGTTACTTAATCTCTCAAGTCTTAGTTTTCTAGTCTGGAAAATGGAAGTAATTAAAGCTACCTTGTAGCATTGTTGGGAAGATTGGAGAAAAGATGTCTAGTGCCTAGCATACAGCACGTAGTCCATGCTCACTGGATGATTCCTATGATGATGGTGGTGATGGTGGTGATGGTGGTGAGATGATGGTGATGGTGATGGTGGTGATGGTGGTGATGGTGGTGATGATGGTGATGATGGTGGTGATGGTGGTGATGATGATGGTGATGGTGATGGTGGCGATGGTGGTGATGATGGTGGTGATGATGGTGATGATGATGGTGATGGTGATGGTGATGGTGATGTTGGTGATGATGGTGATGGTGGTGATGGTGGCAATGATGGTGATGATGATGGTGATGGTGATGATGGTGGTGATGGTGGTGATGATGGTGATGGTGGTGATGGTGATAGTGATAGTGGTAGGGGATGATGATGATGGTGATGATGGTGGTGGTGGTGATGAGGATGAGGAAGAGGATAGTGATGATGCCAAATTAGTGGACTGTTTCTAGCTCTAACTTTGCTGACAGTCATCCACCCCCCTAAAAGTTCATTTTCCCCCCAGAGAAATACAATATTCTTTTGCTCCCTGATGGTATTTTTTTTCTGGCTGCCATAAAAAGTTATCACTAACTGGGTAGATTAAAGCAACGGGAATTTATTCTCTCACGGTTCTGGAGGTCAGAAGTCTAAAATCAGGGTAGTGGCAGTGTTGATTCTTTCTGGAGACCCTGAGGGAGAAACTGCCCTGTCTCTCCCCTGGCTGTGGAGGCTGCTGGCAATCCCCAGAGCTCCCTGGCTTGTGGCCACATCTCTCCAGGCTCTGCCTCCATCTTCACATGGCCTTCCTGTCTGCGTGTCTCTGTGTGTCCTTTTCTGTCTCTTAGAAAATCACCCCCATTTGATTTAAGGCCCACCCTAATCCAGGATGATCTTATTTCTATCCATACCATAACTATTTCTGTAAAGACCCTATTTCCAAGTAAGGTCACATATCTGAGGTCCTAGATGGACATTAACTTGGAGGAGGAGGACACTATTCAACTCACTGTATTGAGGCAGGCCAGTGGGGGTGACGTGGACATGGCGTGCCCCCACCCCCTGCCACGACCCAGGGCCCTGCTGACAGGCCCTTTGCTCCCAGGGCTCACTGGGCGGCGGTCAGTGCTGTGGAAGTTCTGGCCGCCCCTCTGTGGCACATCTCTGAAACTCGGAGGGTGGTGACTCACCAGGAGTCATTCTGGCGAGTGCTGAGCCAGGCAGCCGATGGGCGGCTGCAGGCTCGGAGTACGCCGGGGCCTCTGAGGAAGGGCGCACAGCTCAGGGCCCACCACCCCATCTGCAAGGAGCACCCGAACCTCAGGGCCTGGGCCAGGGGAGGCTGTGCAGGACTGTGGGCAACTTTCCCTGTGCTTCCTTTAAATAAAAAGTTAGAAAGGAAGCATGGAGTTTGCCATCGTTGTGGGCAGGCTGCAACACGCAGAGGGAGCTAGGCCCGTTGTGCTGGCTTCCTGGCGGCATCCGGAGGGTTCAGAGTGGCACGCTGAAGTCCCCGTGGCCTGGGCAAGGCCGCTCCCAGGTGGACACAGCTTCTTAAGTTTCTTCTGAGTCAGTGACAGGAAAGCGTGTGTGGTCAGGAGGGGAGAGCGTGGCCAAAGGAGAAAGCGTCACTTCCACCCCTTGGTGTGAGGTGAGAGCACAAGATAATCGCTCCCCGTTTCATAAGAGCTAAATAAGCCGAGCGCTGTTGAAAAGGGGCTCCCCCACTCCCCACCATCTCACTTTTGGGTGCCCTCTCTCCTGCCACCCTCGCCCGTGAGTCTTCCTGTCTCCTGAGGTGAGGCCAAGAGAGCAGCTGAGACCACAGTCCCTGGAGGCGTGGAGCTGGGGACGGGGTGCGGCATGAACGGGACTAGATCCTGATGTCCTTTGCCTGGTTGCAGGCATTGGGGGTCTTTGGGAGTCTCCTTCTCCTCAGGTCCTGAGCTCAGGTCCGGCGCCTGCCGAGGCTCTGGGTGTCCACAGAAGTTAGTGGACTGTCCAGACAAAGGACAATGATTTCTGTGCCAAGGGAACTTTCCTTTATTAAGATGGACTTGGTTGGTTTTATTCGTCAGAAAAGAGGAACGTGGGTGGCCAAGGGGACAATTGAGTATCTCCTCAGTGGGCCGACATGAATGCGGCTTTGTACTTCCAGTGGCACTGAGAACGATGCTGAGAAGAAAACATAAGAAGGATGGAGGGAGGGAGAAAAGATGGGAGGGAGGGAGGGAGAGGAGGAAGGGGAAGGAGCAAAGAAGACCAAAAGGTAAAACCCGATGAAAGAAGGGAGGGAAACGAGAGGAGAACGGTGTGTCCGAGGGTCCCTCCAAGGAGAGGCAGCTGTGTGGGCCGCACAAGGCCTCAGGAGGTGAGCAGAGGGGTAGGGCAGCACGTGCAAAGGTCCTGGAGGCGGCAGAGAACCTGGTTAGTTTCAGGAACAGGCAAGAGAAGCGTGACTGAGCCTGGTGGCTTCAGGGGTGAGGTGGACGAAGTGAATTGGGAACAGGCTGCGTGTGGACCCCAGGTCCAAGTCGCCACGGGGCCGGGCAGGAAGATGACACAGGCCGCCTGGAGCGGCCTCTCCCCCGCGCCAGTGGGGTGCTTGCTGCCTTGGCGGCACGTGGGCATCGTGCTGCCAGGCCTTTGCTCCATGATCGTGGAGTGAGATCTCATGTCTTTTAGGTGCCAGCTTCCAATGTCAAGATTGAGGAGAGACTCTGCAGACCGCACAGACTCCGGGGCCGCCGCTTGGCACTGCTGGGACCTGCCCCGGGGCTTCTGCCTACGTGGGCCGGGGACTTGGTCATTTCGGGCTATGCTGGAGGACGCGGCTGTCAGCTCTGGGTCCCTCTCCTGCGGAGCTGGGCTAGGTCACAGGAGCAATGCGCTTCTCCGTCTGTGGAGCTGGCCAGGGATTTAATCCAAATAAGGGCACAGCCAGGAGGAAAAAGGTGTGTCTTCCTTAAAAAGCCTTGAATAAAGGAACCCTATTCAGGGCCTGAAAAGACCCATGTTTGAGTGGCAGCCTGTCTAGGCAGGTCTGTGTATACAGGGACCTCTTACAAGAGGGAGGCTTGCTGTGTGAAAGTTTGCTACTCTTCCCCAGGGAAGGAATCTCGGGGGAGGGAGCTCCCCAAGCAAAATCTGACACATGTGGTGGCAGTCTCTACATTGAGGCTACCGAAATTGGTCCTTTGCTTTCCTTTGGGGATTATGAGGAGGGCCCTCCTGGGCATACCTGCTGCGTCCCTGCCTCCCACAAGGACAGCTGAGACTCAGCCCCTAAAGAGAGTCTGCACCAGGTGTGTTGGGTGAGCTTGTAACTCATTTTCACTTGTGAGGTGGCTGGTGTCGAGAAGGTCAACCAAGTCCAGACTCTTGGCTGCAGATGACAGAAAGTAAACTTAAGCCAGGTCAAACAGACAAATACAAGAAGGCCGGATGGACCTTGGGGACATTATGCTAAATGAAATACCTCAGACGGAGAAAGACAAATACTATATGATCTCACTTCTATGTGGCATCTACAAAAAGCAAACTCAAAGCAGGAGAGATCAGATCTGTGGTTGCCCGTGGCAGGAGTTGAGCGGTGGAGGGATAAGGTCAAAATGGTCAAAAGGTACAGACTTCCATCGTAAGATAAGTCAGTGCCGGGGCTGTAGGGGCAACAGGATGACCGGAGCAAACGCTGCTGTCTGTCGGTATTTTTGAAAGTTGTATATTGTGTATTGGAACGTTGCTGAGAGAGGAGATTCTAGAAGTTCTCAACCCAGGAAAAAAATTTTTGTAAGTATATGAAGTGATGGATGTGAACTGAACTCACCGTGGTGATTATTTCACGATCTGTATGTTTGTCAGGTCATTGCGCTGTGCACCTCAGACTTCCATAGTGTTGTATGTTAATTACATCTCAATAAAACTGGAAGAAAAAAATTGAAAAAAAAAAAGGAAAAGAAGAAACATGTTGGGTTTGACACTGAAAAGCCAGTCCACGAGTACTTCAGGGTCATAGGAAAACTCTCTCTCTCTGCCTTTGGCTGATTTCCATGATGCTCCATCCTTGGTGACAAGCAGGTCTAGACTCAGTTTCCAGCCTGGCAAACTCAGCGGACAGAGCACCCAACCAAATCCAGGGCTGACTCTTATGGGTCCGACTTGGTCACGTACCATTTGTGACCAATCATTGTGACCCTGACTGTTCTGCCCTGGTTCAAGGTCAATCCTGGGCCAGGGAATTGGATCAAATCCCACAGGACTGCATGGGCCAAAGGAAAGGAATGGTTTCTCCAAAGCAAGTCAGACACTATTATTAGAAGGAGGAGGAATGGCTATGGGCAGCAAAAGATCATCATGCCACATGCCGTAGCCAATAAGTAGAAGATCCTGGATAACTCTGGACCCATGTTTTTAATTCAGGGGGGTTCAGGGATGGCTAGATCTAGGAATTCAAATAATGTCAGGAGGACTTGGTTTCCCCCTGCCCTTCCATTTCTCCCCTCTGCTCTCCACTGGTCAGTTTCTTTCCCAGGCAGGTTTTTTTTCCCATGGTACCCCTAAGCAACTCCACGGTTATGACAACCAGTGGAAACCCAGTAGAAAGAAACTTGTCTTTTCCAAAATAGCAAAAAGAAAGTCCAGGGCTGATGCTCATTGGACAGATTTGGATCACATGTCATTCTTGAACCAATCCCTGTGACCTGCTGTGGAGGAGGCTGAATAGCCAGGCCTGCTGTCACATGCCATCCCTGGAGAAGGGGGTGATTCCCCCCTGAATAGATGCATTAAGGGAGACACTGTCCCCAGAGGAGGGGGACACAGAGCAGCCGAACTAGAGGCATCTTCCTTGGAGGGGAGTGCACAATGGCTGTTTCCTGGCTCCCTTAGGACACAGGAATGAGGTGCCTAGCAGCCGGGGTCAGTGGAGCTGCAGACTGGGAGTCAGGACACTTACATTGTCAACCACTGTGATTTATCAGGTGCTCAGGATGGGCCTTTTGCAGGAAATTCTAGATGGATGAATGGAATTCTGTATGGAATTCTCATGGATGTTTAATTTGGCCGAACTGGAATTTCAGGGAGCGAATATGCTTGAAAGCCAGTGTGGACCATCCCTCAGAGACTGCTGGCGTGAGCTGTGGCAGGAAAAGAACGTGGCATTTCTGTTGTGATGAGCAGAGCTTAAGGAGAGTAATGCTTCCTATTTGCATAGCATGTGATGTTTTTAAAAACTGTCAGCATTTGGAAACTCAGAGGAGCTTCATAACAGTCTGTGTGTACTAGAGCCTGAATGATCATTCTCATTTCCAGAGAAGGAAATTGAGAGGGTGTGTGGCATGGTTACTAGGAGATCTGGGAGGGGAATCTGGGCTCTTGACCCTGAGCTGCACTACTTAATCTAAAATTAAGTATCCTGAACTTGAGCTCTGGACCCATGGTTAAATTACTGGCTCAGCCCCTTATTAACTTGTGGCCTTGGACTCTGTGCCTCAGTTGCCTCATCTATGAAATGGGTCAGCAATGGAACCTGCCTGATGGGATCATGGTAGAGATTGAGTGGGTAATTATGGGAGAAGTCTTAGAATCATCCTTGGGACAGAGCAAACACCATTGATGCTTACTATTGTATTAGGTGGGAATTAAGGCCAACTGTAAGTAGGGTGTATTTGCTCACATAATGGGCAGGGACGGGCAGTCACTGGTATTCAGCTACAGGCTCACTGGTGCCCGGGCTGAGGTGGCTGCGCTTCCTTAGGCCTTTTCCTTCAGTCCCAATATGGCTGCTGGTGCTCCAGCCATCACATCCATATTCTAGCCAGGAAGAATGAAGAACATGGAGTGGTAAAAGGACCTACCTTTCAGCTGAGTCAGCTCCTTAAAAAACACCCATGGATACCATACCCACTGACTTCTGCTTATATTACCTTCACCACACACATTGCAAAGGAGGTGCTGAAATGTGGTCCTTTAGCCAAACACATTCCAGGCGTTAGTGATTTAGGTGTCCTTCCAGGCACAGAGGCAGCAGTGAGCGGTGGGGACTGGGGCAGACTGGAGAACTCCCGCTCTGTATCCAGGGCTGACAGTCAGATCGGCTAATGCTTGCCACATGAGAAAGAGGAGCCCAGTGCTGCCAGGGCCTCTGATCTTTCAAGAAAAGTGGATATATGGTTTCAGGTGAGATCTCCTGACTTTTCAGTGATGATAATGAATTCAGATTTACCCCCCAAATAATTACATGGGCCAGATAACACGCAGTTAGGAGCTGGATCTTACTTGAGGCTGACATTTTTATTTTGTTGTATTTTAAATTTTTTAAAAAAGATTTATTTATTGATTTGAGAGAAAGAGAGAGAGAGAGAGCTGAGATCATGACCTGAGCCAAAATCAAGAGTTGGACGCTTAACCGACTGAGCCACCCAGGCGCCCCTATTTTATTAATTTTTTAAAAATCAACCTTATTTTGGAATAGACTTAGGTTTACAAAAAAATTGCGAAGAGAGTGCAGAGAGTTCCCTCGTACTTTTCACCCTGCATTGTGCATACCCATGGCACACATGTCAAAACGAGCACATTAACATTGGTGCAATGCTACACTATTTGAATTTCACTGGTTTCCCGTGATAATGGCCCTTCTTCCGGTTCTGGGATCCAACCCAGGATACCCCATTGCATTTAGCCATGGGGCTTTTAGATGTATATTTGAACTTCTCTAAAATCGGGATTCATCTGAAGTCAACAATGTCTTACCACGATAGCTGGCTGTATTTTTTTTCCTAGTGGCACATAAAGTTATAGCGCAGTGGTCCCCCCTTATCCACGCTCTGCTTTCTGTGGTTTAGTAACCAGCAGTCAACTGTGGTCTAGAAGCAGGTGATTCTCCTTCTGACAGATCATCAGATCAGTAGTAACCTCACGCTAAGTCACAATGCCTATGTCACGTAGCTCACTTCATCTCATCACGTAGGTACTGTATCATTTTACATCATTCCAAGGAGGGTGAGTACACTACAGTAAGATGGGTTTTTTTAAGATTTATTTATTTTATTTTATTTTAAGATTTTATTTATTTGACAGAGAGAGACGCAGCGAGAGAGGGAACACAAGCAGGGGGAGTGGGAGAGGGAGAAGCAGGCTTCCTGCCGAGCAGGGCGCCCGATGCGGGGCTCGATTCACGACCTGAGCTGAAGGCAGACGCTCAATGACTGAGCCACCCAGGCGCCCCAAGATTTATTTATTTATTTTAGAGAGAGAGGGAGAAAGAGAGAGAGAGAGTGCATGCTTGCGCATTGGGGAGGGGCAGAGGGAGGAGAGAGACACTCAAGCAGACTCTGTGCTCAGCTCGGAGCCTGACAAGAGGCTCAATCTCATGACCCTGAGATCAGACCTGGGCTGAAACCAGGAGTCCGATGCCCAGCCGACTGCACCACCCAGGCGCCCCCAATAAGATGTTTTGAGAGAGACGGAGATCACATCCACATAACTTGTGTTACAGTATATTGTTATAATTGTTCCAGTTTATTAGTAGTTATTGTTGTTAATCTACTGTGCCTAATTTATAAATTACACTTTATCATATTACACATATAAATTACACTTTATCATAGGTATGTATGTACAGGAAAAAAATAACAGCATCTATAGGGTCGTACCATCTGCAGTTTCAGGCATCCACAGGGGTCTTGGAACACATCTCCCTTGGAGAAGGGGGTCCACTGTATGTCTCAGAGTATTAGTATTGTTGCTTGATCTCCTTAAGCCTTCACTTCCTCATCTGTAGAGTGGAAACCGGCTAGGACTCACGGCGTGCAGATGTGGGAAGATGAGAGGAGGGACTCATGGACGAGGGCCCAGCACGGCGCTTGGCACCCACGAAGCGCTCATTAACGAACAGTGTTAAATCCAAATGCAGGCTCTATCCGAAGCGTGCTTGCTGGGGGCTGGTGAACGCACCTTTCCTTACCTTCCCGACTTCGAAGGAAAGTTGCCTGCAGCTCTGATTTCTTAGCAGCTTTTGTTCTCAGAGCAGGAGTCCACAGGAATAGCTACCAATTAAAATAACAAAGTTTCGGGTGACAACGTTTGCAGAAGAAGCTGCAAATGTTTAATAAAAGCCCAGTTGCTGGGAGAGTGAATGCTAACTCCTGTGGAAGCTCTGAAGCCATATTCCAAGTTTCCAGAGAATTCGCTTTGTTAAAACACGACCTATTTTTGCTCACGCTCTGGACCCTGGCCCTCTCTCCCCACCAGAGGCTGGGGCCAGACCCCCACCGGGTCACCTGTCCTCCTCTGCTTTCTCATTCCGAAACGGCAGCCACTTGTTCTGTCTGGCTTGCACATTTTCAAAACGACGCCAGCCACACCTTTCTCACGGACAATCGGAGATTGTTGCAGAGAACTGGGATGATAAAACAGAGGGAAATTTAAAAAGTGCTCTGTGACCCCACCGCTCACAGATGGTCACCGTGGATGCCGAGTCCTTTCATCTTTCTTTTTATGATTTTTTAAAAATAATATGCACTGTAAAAAAAAAACAAAAACCAAAAAGAAAGAAATTATAGAAAAAGCCCCCAAGCAAACCATCCCTCTCACCTCACCTTCCAGCACCCTCTCGGGGCTTCTGGCACCCAAGCTTCATGGTTACTGTAGCACACGCAAGCCTCCAGACTGCCTGGATTTAAAACCTGCCTCCTCCACCAACTAGCTGTGTGCCACTGATGGGACTTCTCCAGGCCTCAGTTTCCCTATCTGTAAAATGGGCACATCATTGGAACCTCCCCTGATTGCTGAGAACATCGCCTGGCACAGTGAGCCCCCAAGAAATGGCAGCAATGAGTAGTCCTTTCATTTTCAAATTTCCACACAAACCTTGTGGCTCACACGACACCTTTATGTTTTGTCACATTTATTATCTCACGGTTTCTGTGGGTCAGGATGCCAGGCACGTCTCAGCTCTGTCCTCCGCTCAGGGTTTCACAGAGCCACAGTCAGGGTGCTGGCTGGGGCTGGGGTCTCCCTGGGGGCTCCAGGCCTCTTCCAGGGTCATGTGGTTGTTGGCAAAATGCCTTTCCTCGCTGCCGTGGACCTCAGGGTGGATGGCTTCTTCCAGGTCAGCAGGGGTGCGGGGCTGCTGGGAGCCTCTGCCTTTCTTGTCCCATCCCCAGACTCTCTTCTAAAAGGCCCACTCGGGATAATCTCCTTTTGGTGAACTCAAAGGCAACTGACCCCAGCACCCTAATTACATCCACCACATACCCTCCCCTTTGCCCTGTGATGCAGTCACCAGTGGGGGGCGTCCCACCACCCGCGCAGGTCCCGGCCACACTCAAGGGGAGGCCGGGCCACACACACGGACCACAAGGGGAGGGAATCTTGGGGCCACCTTAGAATTCCGCCTACCGCCCCTGGTTCACCTCAGTCCTCACCGTCACCTTGTGCTTTAGTTTAGGGGCCATGTAGGGACACTTAAGCTGTGGCCAAGGATTCATACTTGGTAAAGAAGATCCCATCTATCCAACCAAGCATTGGAATTGAAGGCGCTTTTGAATAAATGGACAAGCAGTTTCATTCAGAAAACAGTGATTAATTCGCTAGTTCATGCATTCATTCCATAAGTAATCAGTGCACCTCTGGGGGTCCCCGGGCTTAGTGGTAAAACATATGAACTCACGTGGGTACTGATAATAGCGGGATCTTTTATTGCGAATTTACTTCAACCAGGCAGCTGCCGGCGCATTCCATATGTTAGCTCACTTAATCGGCACGATAACCTTGTGAAGGATACACTCACAACACTTCCATTTTTGCAGAGGAATTGAAATCAAGAGAGGCTGTTGAACTTGGCCAAGATCGTGCAGCTTGAAAGCAGCGAAGCTGAGACAGGGTCCAGGCATTCTGCTCCAGAGCCCGTACCATCCCCACTTTCCACGAACAACCTCGCTCACGGGCCCAATACCATTTGGCTCCCCGGTGGGCAGGCTCCTTTCCTCCCTCCATAGCTGCCTTTTTCTGGATTCTCCTTGGACAAACAGGGAAGTCTAGGGGGGGAAGGGCAAGCTTTAGCTCCAGTCATGGGCCACTGCCACAGGGGAAGCAGCCGTGGGTCCCAGGGCCCCAGGGGGCAGAGCTGAGCCATGGACAGGAGGCATTTCGGGGGCCCCCAATGACCGCGTCCTCAGTCCCTGTCAGGAGCCCCTCTGAGGGAAGGCGTCAAAGGGCGGGGGGCTGGAAGTTCTCCACCAGGGTTGGGCATTATCCCCGCTCCATTCAGCCACTGCCCTGCTCATCCGCCCAGCAGGTCTGGCCGGTTCTGGAATTTTCTGTGCACCAAAAATGCACATGGCAGCTGTGGGTGGGGCGCCCCTCAGCCCCCGCCTCTTCTGCTAATTTGTCAAGGACACTTTTTTTTTTTTTTTTTTGGAGAAGGCAAAGGCTCCGGCAGAGGCTGCTCTGTCTCTCTTCCGCCCAGCGCACCCCGCTCCCTGTAGACAGGCCATGCCTGACCCCACAGGATTCATCCAGGTCCCAGCTCTGAATCTGCCAAACCTGCGGCCCCACCCCACCCCTCTGGCTGCAGAGATTGTGGCGGGGTGGGCACTGGACAGAAGCTGGGCCAGTCAAAGTCCTGCCCTTTAGAACGGGACTGGCTGGAGAAAAACCCACTCTGTCCTCACAGTGCCTGGCCCTTCTGGGAGCTGCACAAACCTGGAATAATTTGCTCCTGGTCCTCTGGCCTCTGCTCTGCTGGAAGCTCCCCAAGGGCAGGAAGACCATGTCCTATTCGCCCTGTGGGTCCAGCGCAGGGCTTAGTGCCTGCCCCTGGTGGGCGGTTAATTTGATGAATGAATGAATGAATGATGAATGAATGAATGATGTTCTGCTTTCTACAACTTTTGCACCGGTCCCCAATCATTCCTTCCTTTTGGAAGACTGCAGCTTCACTTTCTTTCTTCTTCATTTTCATTTTAAACTCTCCATTTGTAGAATATCTCAAACCTGAAAATAGGACGAGAAATTTCCACACACCTGCTGCCAGATTCAGCAGTTATCATCATCCTGACGTTCCTTTCCTGTATTTCGTCCCCTCTCTTACTGGGGTAGTAGGGACAGAGGTGTTGGGATATTTAAAAGCAAATCCCAGACATTGAACCATTTCACCCAAAATACTTTAGGATGTATCCTTAACAGTTAAATATTTATTTTCGAATAACAACCTTAATACCACTATCACACTTCACTAAAATAATAATAACAATTTCTTAATATCACATAATGTCCAGTCCATGTTCAAAATTCCCCCATTATTTTAAAAACTCTTTTACCATAGGTTTGCTCAAATCCTGCCAAGGTCTGTTCATGCTGAGGTGTCTCAGGCGGGATTTTTTTTGGTTGCAAGTGACAGAAACCTAGCTCAAACCAGCGGAAACCAAGAAGGGGGATTTGTTGGCTCCTTAAGGAAGCTGGAAGTGGGAAGTTGAGGGGCCCCCAGGGATTCTGGATGCAGAATCCGATCCAGCCAGGACTGTCTATCTGGCCCTTGCATTGCTCTGCCTGGCTTTATTTTTTTAGACTGTTCCAGAGAAGGTGGGATCATGACCCAGGCAGTTGCGTGCCTACATTCTTTCAGTTCTGTGATGATGGAAAGGTCTTTTTCTCCCTGTGGTCTCTTTTGAAAGAGAAGGACTTTGATTGGCCCAGCTTCTGCCTAGTGCCCGCCCCACTACCAATCACTGAGGCCAGGGGGCGTGGCCTGTTGATTGACAGCGCACCCTACTCCCCAAGGTTTGAGTGAAGGGAGGAGCCTTTTCCCAGTGGGAGGAGCTTTCTGTCACCGAGAGAGTGAGCAAGGACCAGGTCAAGCAGAAAACGGAGCAGGACCTCTAAGATGTTTCTTGATGCTTCTGAGACACAGGTTTCTGCTGTCAGTAGGCCTGGAAAATACCGAACTGAAGATAGTTAAGCTGCCCCTCCCTTCTTTAGAAGGCTGCAGCTCGTGGTGAATGCCTAAGAATGCAAAAGAGAATTTTACATACTTGGTTGATCTTGGAAATCTTATTTTCGTGCATTCTCTAACGAAGGTGGTATTTCTTCTAAGGGGGCAAAAACTGAAAAAAAGGGTGAAAAATCCTACTTTTTATGTGTAAAGCACAGATATACATATAGATCAACAGATACATTGTATACCTGTGATATTAAGATTTCACGAGGGGGGCAGTGAATAGGGGAAAATGTCCAGAAAGGCTCCTTTAGTGGAGTGTGGGGGGGGGGGGAGGTTGAGAAACAATTTTATTTTCCGTCTGGGCTTCAGTTTCCTCATTTGTGAGATTGGATAATAATAGTGCCTGATTCAGAGAGTTGTTGCAAGAATCTATGGGCATTTATGAGTCCCTGGTACGGAGGAAGCGTTATGTATGTGGTGGGTTCTATGGCGGGTGTCACTGTTGCTGTTTTGGGAGCATTTTATAAGTGTTTGAAAATTAATGAGCACAGGTCTGGTGTCCCATCAACTGGGTTTAAAAACTTCCTTGAAATGTTTGAATACTGGATTTTCTCATTTGCAAATGAAATGAAAAAGACTTGCCTTGTAGAGTTGCTGTCAAGGTTAAAGGGAATAAAATAGGCAAAGTCCTTGGCACGTGGTAAGCAACTTATTATTATCCCCTTCTGCAGGTGGGGAAAGGGAGGCCCTGAGCCCTGGAGAGATGTGCTCAGGGAGGTGTAGCCAGCCCCTCCTCCGCCAATTCCAGCCCCTGGGCTCCTGCTGGCCCAGTCTTCAGTCAGCCTCACATTTACTCCCTCCCCCTAGCAAGTCCCACCTTTGTCCTTCACCTCCTGGGGGCATCACAAAGTCACAGAACCTGCATCCAACCATCCAGCTCAAAGGCCCTGGGAGCTGTGACAGGTGGGACATCTTTGTTTTTGTTATCCTTGTTTTTTATCCCCCCTCCAGACTTAACTTTGCCTTTGTCTGAACAGAACAGAAGCCAGAGAAAGTGCTGGACTTTTTCTCCTCCCTTGTCTCTGTACCAAGCTCCGCCTCTGGGCAATGCAAGCTGTCTGAGCTGTTAACCTTTTCTGCTCGAGGAGATATACACAGGCCCGGGTCTGGGTCTAGGACTCAGGCTTCCAAACACCAGCTCAGGACTCTGCTTTTCTTGGCCTCGATTTTCTGCTTCTGCAGACAGGAGCCTCTGGGTTTAAACCCAGCTAGCTGACTCCATGGCATCTGCCCTTTCGAACAGGGAGGCCGTGGATCCTGGACGCTCAAGCTCAATTGCAGAGACATAAATGCTCTCTTTTTGTCTTCATGCCATCAGCTTTGGCGGTGTGTCACTGTGCAGTCACCTGGGTGTGACCTCTGCCTGTCGGCTGGCTCAGGATCTGGGGGGCGTGGAGGGAGGGTCAGGAATGCTAGCCTGCCACGGGCTGGCCGCTTGCACCCGTCTGGAAATCGAAGGCTCTGCTTGCTTTGGGGGAAACGTTGGGGGTAGAAGAACTTTCCAGTGGCTTCCTGGCTAACCATAGCTTTTGCCCCGTTGTTCTATGTCTAACCATAGAGTCAGGTCACCAAAGAGTTGGACTGCTTACGATCAAAATCTCATCTTCTATCCTGTACTGAGTGCTTGACCTTGGCCAGGAAATGCAGGCGCTCCAAGCCTCAGTGTCCTCGTCTGCCAGTGAGGACAATGACATTGCCTTCCTAAGAGGCTTGTCCTGAGGGTGAAGTGAGTGGATGCATTTAAACCTGGCACATCATGCACACTCAGGAAATGTCAGCCGTGACTAACTGAGTCACAGGGTCCCGCAGGGGAGGGCCCCGTGTGCCTCGACCAGTTCCTTCCTCACCACTTCCCCTCCTGCTCTTCGATGGCTGCCCCCCTGGCCTTTCCTTCCCATGCTGATCCGTACCAGCCTTATGCCAGTGTTAGGGCTTTTGCCCCGAAAAGCCTGGTTTAAACAAAGCCCATCAGCCCTCTTGTCATGGGGATTGGCACACCTGGGTTCCTCCTGGGAAACGTTTCCCGGATCTTTGCCACGCAGGCCCCCCAGCTTCTCACTGTCTCAGGGCAGAGGTCACCTCTTCCAGGAGACCCCTGACCACCCCTTGCTCAGTCACTTTCTCTCTCCTGACCCTGTTTTATTCTCTTTGTAATCTTTACCCCAGCTTGAAATTATTTGAGGTATTTATGTCTTTGCTTGTGTGTTTGCTGATCCACCCCAGCAAAATAAACTTCTATTTTTGGGAGCCCCGTCTATACCTGTGAGTGTCTAAAATAGTGGTGGTATACAGTAAGTGATCAATAAGTGACCAGCAAATGAATGGACAGTTGCATGGAATATTGACTTAAATAATACAGTAAAAGCCAATGTTGGTCCAGCTCTTTTGTATTATGTGCCTGGAATTTTGAGAAGCTTTGTGTACTTTTAATTCTATGACAGCTCTCGGTCATAGGTACCTTTGTTGACTTTATAGCATAGATAAGGTAACAGTCTCAGAGAGGTAAAGTAACTTCCCCAAGGGCACAGAGCTAGTAAACAAGAGTGGCTCAGAAAGGCTCCCACGCGGGCCTCTCTCAGTGCTTCCTTAGCCCTGCTTCTGACTGAGGTCCTAGAACTTCAAGGGAAGCAGAGAGGGTGTGTGTGCAAATCCCCACGAGAATGACAGTGCTAATGTGTCTCATCTAGCTCGCATGCTTTTATTCCTTACTGATCGTATTCACATCCACAATCGAGTGTGAGCCCTCAGCCTCCCACCCTGGGTGTGTGGGTACCGTGTAGGTAGGAGGGACTCTGCTGTGCCTGTTTGCGCAGGCAGGGAAATTGAGGCTCAGAGCAGGACTGTGATCTTTTGGGGTCCCCGGAGCCTGGCTCAGTGTTTCATGCGACGTGTGGTCGTCCCACTTCAGAGTGGCCGCGGCTGAAACCCTGTTCCTCTGGGAGGCATCCCTGGACCAGACTCAGCCAGCTGCCGTTCCTACCTCACACCGTCTGTGTGGTCCCCATCCCGCAAGTGCCCCAGTGTGTCCCCACTGCTCGCCACTTCGCCGCTTTGTCCAGCTAGACCAGAGTGGTGGCCGCCCGACAGATGGATGAGCAGGGGCAGTTTTGCTCCCCGCCTTCAGGGGACCTTCGGCATCCTCTGGAGATCACTTTGGAGGATGGGGCAGCTATTAGCATCTGGGGGTGGTGCCAAACACCCGACAAGGCACAGGACAGCCCCCAGCAAAGAAGTGTTTGGTCCAAAATGTCAACAGTGCCAAGGCTGAGAATTTCTGCTCTAGACACAAGGGGCCTTGGAGCCCTTGAGCTCTAGCTGGGCCAAATGGAGACACTGGATTTCAAAGACTTAGCGTGAAAAAAAAAAAAAAAAGTAAAATATCCCATTAATAATTTTAAAATATTGACTATATGTAGAATAATATTTTGGCTATATTGGGTTAAACAAAATAGAGGGAGGATATTCACTTTTTCTATTTTTTTATGATTTTAATTGTGGCTACTAGAAAGTTTTAAATCACAAATACAGTTTGCATTATGTTTTGAGGAGACAGCGCTGTGCTAGATGGTGCCTGTCATGCAAACAGGAGTCTGCCTGGGTTTGCTCATTGTTACGAATTCGATGCTAAGCTGAGTCTTCAGGCATGCTGGGTGCTCGGGAGACAGTTGTGGAGGGAGGGAGGGAGGGAGGAAGAGAGGGATGGAGGGAGGGAGGGAGGGAGGGAGGGTTCTGATATGACCTTAAGGATGCATTGGTGAGCCCAGAACCCTCCCTCCAAGTCCTGTTTTAAAGCAGCAGCCAAGGAGAGCCCTTTCTTTCTAGAAGATGCCCCCCCCCCCCCCACCACTGTCCCCGATTCTCTGGCCAGGCCCTCTGGGTCTTCTTGCCATGTCTCCTCTCACTCCACCTGGCTGAGAATGATCTAGGGTAACTCACTCAATCCCTTGTTTTGGAGCTTCTCCCCTTGCAACCTGTCCCCACCTTCGTCCTCATCAGCAGTAAAGGTTAGTTAGATTTTTAAATCTCACTATCCGGGCCTGAATCCTCTGGGATATAAATCCAGACAACAGGGAAGTAGTCCCAGGCTTTCTGTGACCTTAATTATCTTTAGCAAATGGGTTGATCATCCCCACAGGAAAAAGGGATGAGCCCCAGAACACATATTTGGAAACCTCTGTCCTGTCCTGACAATGGGCTTTCTGAGAATACGGCTGATTCTTCATCATTACACAACAGAGGGAGGATTGAGCAAGTGTCGGCCACAGTGAACGCCAGCTGGATTTGACCAGATTTTGTCTTGAATATTAAAAACAGGTCACTTTTCTTCTCAGCCCTCTAAAAGACATGGGTTGGCTGGGCATGGCTTCAAGGGCAGGAGCGATTGTAGGTGGCCCTAGAGGATGTCTAGAGGGGACCTGTTTTAACCGTGAACCTGGCCGTTGGACTCCCCAAGTAGCCGTGCGATTATCCACACCGAGCAGCCTGGCTCGGGGAATGCAATTCACAGACATGAATAATGAGTTTGCTTTAGTGTAAATGCTCCTGGGATTTCTTTCCTTTTAAAAGAAGTCTGATTGTGATAGTCACATGTTTATGGTACTGAAATTGCAAAATGCAGGAAAACACACCCACGAAATACAACCCAGAATCTCATCACCCAGTGATTATCACCGCAAACAGTAGACTTCTTTTGTACATCCTGTTCATCGTTGATTGTGTACAGTATTGTACAATATTGCTCTCAAAGTGCCGATGCCGTTTTAGACTTTTTTTTTTTTTTGCTTTCTATCAAGAACGTTCTACCTTCTCATTCCATAGTCAACATCACTTTGAACAATTTCACAGCTCCTCACCAACGCTTATTTAGACAATTCTCCATTGTTGGATATTTAGGCTGATTCCAGCTTTTTGCTATTGTAAATAGGTCTACAATGGACATCCTTGTACCTAAATCTTTGCACACATCTCTGATTATTTCCTTAGGGTAAATTCCTAGAAGTAAAATTACTGCTGAAATGCTTCACACATATTAAGACTTTTGATAAGTACCGTCACGTTAGTCTAGAAAGTTTATGGCAAATGACGTTTCCGACAGCAGCATGTGGTCTAATCTCTGGAGCCTCCCCGCCCTAGGCAGCCCTGGCTGGTAGATGTCAACTAAAAAAAAAAAAAAATATATATATATATATATATATATATATACACACACACATATATATATATATGCTGTATATATATGTATATCTATAAATCTACCTCCTGGTGAAGACCCCTATTAACAATTTGGTGGCTATTTCTTCCAGATTGTTTTCTTGAGCCTACATATTCATGTATGTGTATATGTTTTTCAGAACTGGAATGACGTAAGCAGATTGCTTTGTACCAATTTTCAAATTGCACCGTGAATTGTCATTATCTGTATGAAGCATTATTCTTTTCCAGGACTCTGCAACATCACGCTGCAAGTCTATACCGCTGTGTACCTCGCTGGTTCCTTAATGCTGAATGCACAGGCTGCTTCCAACTTTTCCTGTACACAGGGCATGGGAACACATTTCTTGCCCATAGTTTCTAAGTAATCCCTTAGAAATGGAAAATGCTAGGGTGCCTGGGTGGTTCCGTCAGTTAAGCATCTGCCTTTGGCTCAAGTCATGATCCCAGGGTCCTGGGATCGAGCCCCGAGTCGGGTTCCTTGCTCCCTTGTCGGGTTCCTTGCTCCATGGGGAGCCTGCTTCTCCCTCTGCCTCTCTCTCTCTCTGTCTCTCATGCATAAATAAATAAAATCTTAAAAAAAAAAAAGGAATGGAAAATGCTAGAACAGAAAAAAGAAAAGCACACCTTAAGGGTTTTAATTGATATTACAATACTCCAAGAGCCAGGAAGTGTGTTGTTTCTCTCATCCTTGGCAACACTGTGTGTTTCCTTTCTTTTTAAATATTGCTACCTTGCAAGGCATGAAGAGTTCTCGCCTTAGAGTTTCTAGGTCAACTGCTTTGATTACTAATGGATTTAAATATTTCTCTTAAGCTCATTGCCCGTTTGCATCTCCACTTTCGTGATGTGTCTCTCATTTTTCTTTAGCTACTTTTATTGATCTGTAAGAGCTTTATATATTTTAAGAGTCTGGATACTTTCTCATATATGTTGGATATATTTTTCCTAGTTGTGATGTGTCTTTTAGTTTTATTTGTTGTGGTTTTTGATGTCCAGGAGTTTTTGGTGTTTATGGTGACCTGTTTTTTTTGTTTTGTTTTGTTTTGTTTTTTCCTTTGTGGTGCCTGCCCTCATCAGCCTAGAACAACCTAGAAAAGGGGGACTGATTTTTAGGGCTCACTGCCACTGTGTACTGTTGGACAGGCGCCCAGTGTGGACTGATGACATTATACATGGTGGGTGAACACAACAGCCTTTTGACCTTGGAGGAGCTGTTGGCCACGTGGCCCAGGCAGTCAGGTCTTCTGTTTTTCCTTCCTTTTTGTTAGGACTCTGTTCCTAACTAATCCTGTAGCAGAAAGAAGACCGGGCAGAGAGTTAGGGCTGCTTACTCACTGTGGAGCCTCAGTTTCCTTATTTGTAAAATGAAGGAATGATCAGGATATTCCCCTCTTGCCCCTACCTGATCATGACCTATGACCTTAAATAGGGCCTAAAAATCACTCCCCAGGGAAGCCCTCTCTAGGCATAGAAGGCCAGACATTCCAAAGAAAGACAAAAAGATTCCTTCCACCTTATAAACATAAAAAATTCCTGGATGTCAGGGAAACACCACAAATAAAATCAAAGGAGAAAGAAGAAATGAGGAAACATATTTTCAACAATCGACTCATTAATCTCCCCCATCTAGCCAAAGGGCAGATAATTCCTGCCCTCCCTCTGGGAGAGCCTCTGGGAGAGCCTCCGGGAGGCAGGGAGCTGGGGGAGGCGCTCAGTCCAGGCTTTTTGTTTCTGGAATGAATGAGCAAACGAAGGAATGATGAACGTGCATCCTAGCCAGTGTGGGTGCCTTCCTTGTAAAATTAAGAGGAGACTGAATGCTGACCTAGAAAGGAAGTGACTTCTCTTGTGTTGGTTACTGTGGGCTTGTTCACCATAGAACCTTCCAGCCCCCCTCTGAGCTCATCTGAAAAATGGGTTTAGAAGTGTTCACGCCCTCCACCCAGGCTTCCTCCCCGCAAGGGGTGCCACTGGGGATGAATCAGAGCAGAGGCATTGGCCCCGCCATTGTTTTGACAAAATAGACATTATTAAACAGATGGTTTATTTATTTTATTCTCATCCTTTGTGCCTACATCTCCAGGAGAGCTTTGTTCGTAGGTGTGGGCAAGAAAGGAACTTTCTGCAAAGTCAGAAGCTGGTCATGGGGAGAAAATTAGGGTATTATAGGGATGTCTGCTGACCTCCAGGCCTGAGAAAGGCTTGGCTTGCAGCATGGACGACTGGGTTAGACATCAAGAGGGACATCCTGGTTAGTGAGGTTGTGTAGCAGAGGAAGGAGCGAAGGAGGAGGATCGTAGGACCTCTTTCCCTGTGAGTGAGAGCTGGTTTGCGGGGAGGTACTCCTGTGCCTTTGGATGAGACCCTCTGGCCACATTCCCAGAAGCCTGGGTAGCGGTATGGAAGCAAAGCACAACTTTGCTGGAAGGATCCTGAGGGAAAATTCAGTGCCTCCCTCCCATGTGCAGGTGGAGAAACCAAGGTGGGATCATGCAGCAAAGATTACCAAGGGTCTCCCGTGTGCCTGGCCCGTCTCGAGCCCTGGGGGGAAACCAATGGGTGAGGCCGGATGACCAGCAAGCAAGGTCACGAACACAGAGTTCAGCGTGGAGGTGTGACCGGGCTGGATGGGGCAGGAAGTGACGGGGAGGAGAGCGGTGGGAAGGAGTGCCCCGGGATCACGTCTCTGAGGCGGGCTCATGCGGGATGCAGTGGTGGGATGCACTGACTCAGCAGGACCACGTGGAGATACATTCAGGGTCTGGTTTCCTGACCCCTAGTCAAGGGCCCCTCCGGGGCGTTTGGGGGGCAAATAGCAGAAAACCCAATTCGGAAAGGCTTGCGCCCAAAGGGAATGTATTGGCTGAAAAATCTGAGGGTAGACTTGTTTCAGGAATGTCTTGATCCAGGTTCTCGAACAGTGTCACCAAACCCTGCCTTCTCTTCATGTGTCTGCCTCTTCCATGGGGGGTTTTGATTCTCAGCCTCCTGTGGGAGCAAGATGACCTCCAGCATCTCTAGGCACACACACGTGCTCCGAGGGTCAAGCTCAGCAGGGCAGGGAGCTGCTTCTTCCCCAATGGCTTTAAAGAAAGTCTTGGCCAAATTCGGGTCATGGACTCATTTCTGAACCAATTGCAATGGCTCAACTACTGGCCATGCTCGGGTCACAGGCCCACCCGGGAGCGCTAGACTGAAAGGAGGGAATGCAGCTTCCCAGGTGACTTCTGAGCACTGTTGGCCAGAGGAGGATGGATTCAGGCTGGCCCCAACCCAACCATGACCTGGACGTCTTCCCACCTCTCCATGCTGTATCCCCGTCAACCACTTCCCCAGGCTTTATTAGGCACCTACTCTATGCTTCTGTCTCTGTTTCTTACAGAGCTTAGCCTTCAAGATACAGGCTTGTTTTAATCCTCCAGGATCATACGATCTAATTGAGGAAACAAATCCTCTATCCTTATTTTCATCCTGTCTTTTTGTGGTTTCCTAATGACATGAATTTTCTGTCATCAAAGGGAAGGATGTCCGTGGGATGGAGGAGTCAAGGCGGGCTCCGGAATGAGGAAAACTTCTAGTGCATTTCAAAGGGGGCTTGTATCAGGAAGGGTCCATGGAGGGTAGCCTATGACCATGCACGCAGGATGCTGGACACGGCAGACGGCACACACAGCCATGTGATTATGGTTTTGGGGGATGCAGAATTAGAATTTGGGTCGTTCTTAGATCACTGGCGGTTTGCAAGATTACAAGGTGGGACACAGGCAAATGTGTATTTTAGTAGTCAGGTATTTATTCCGAATTTGTCTTAGAAACAAGTATATTATTACCTTATCGGATCTGGCTAATATAGTTAGGGATAAAGCTAAAATTAACCCAGAAAAGGGTGGGGGAAGGAGAGGAGGCAATTTAAAAGAAAATTTAAATGCAGGTGGCTTGCAGGAATGGCAACAGGGTTGTTATGAGCAGCAAAGTTTAGGAGATGCTGGTGGAGAGCCTGGGGTCCAGGCTCATGCAGACTTGGACTCGTGTCCCACCATGCGCACAGTGAAACTCTGGGCATGTGGTTTCACTCTCCTGGACCTCAGGTTTCTCACCTGTAAAATGGGGCTGAGATCGGGACCAACTCCACGGAGGATTTCTGGGAATCCCTGAGACAGAGAATGTATGGGAAGCCCTTAGCGTGGTATCTGGTGCAGGTGAGCGTGCACTCAGTTATTCATAACCTGTATTATTTGCACAGGAAAGGAGGGAAAGGGTTTCTGCAGCAGGCACAGCGGAGTGAAGGCCCAGAGGTGGGAAGGACCTTGGCAGGGTGGGGGCTGCCGTTGGGGTGGGATCCTGAGCAAGAACAGCAGGGGTAGTGTTGGGTTCAGGCAGGGAGGATGCCCCAGAGGGGGAAGAAGATTCCTCTGGAGGGAGATGCCCTGCTTCCTCCCCAGTCCCTTTTCCCTCCGCTGACCTCCAAGCCCGTCCTCCCTCCCTGCGTGGAGAGCTGTCTGCAGACAGATTCCGGAGAGCTGGGCTGTGCTCCACAGAATTAATCTATGTTGTTTATCTTTTAGACACCATTAACCACAAATTAGCTGATTCTTTTGTGGCTATAAATTAATAGAGTCCATTAGTAACCAGTCAATTACAGGATGATTACTTTTTCTCTGGAACCTAGAGGTTTTTTTTTTTTTTTTTTATAGCTATTTGAGAGCGTTTGATTCTGTCCTCTTGTCACTCCCAGCCTCCTTCCTGGGTTCTTGGTTCATTGGACCAGATCTTCCAAATGGACTAGGGAGGCTGAGGGTGGGTGCTGTGGACTCCTTGGGTAATGAGGTTATAAACAGTGGCCTGTTGTTTGCTTTGCAGAAATAAAACCAACTGGAGGTTTATTTTCAAGAGAATTTCTATTTCCAACACAAACCAAACAGCGGTTTCCATCTCCCTTTATTCTGGTATCTGCCTTAAACACATCCCATTTGTTTTTTCTTCCATATCTTTCCTACTTCTAGGGCCTCATCCTGGTAAACCCCTGATAACCTCTACTTTCCACCTATCCATCCATCCTTCCTTCCTTCCATCCATCCATCCCACTATCCCTCCATCTCTCCTTCCTTCCTCCCTCCCTCCCTTCCTTCCTCCCATCCATCCATCCATCCATCCATCCATCATCCCCGCATCCCATATCCATCCATCCTTCCTTCCACCCATCCATCTATCTCTCCTCCCCCACCTTCCTCCATCCCGTCCATCCATCCATCCACCCACCCACTCATCCATCCATCCATCCCACCATCCCACCATCCCACCATCCATCCATCCATCCATCCATCATCCATCCTCTTTCTATCTAGATACATCCTTCTATTTTTGGCTGGAGTTGCCTAGAGGGACACCGATTCCACTGTATCCAGCTGCCAAGTCTTTAAGCATTCAGGTAGTGAGATGGGGTGTTTTTGGAATCCGTATCTGTAAACCTACTGACCTTGGGGGGTAGGCAAGTAACTTAAGTAACTAAAAGCAAAAGAGAGACCCAGTGTTCCAGTGAATGAGGGGCTTCAAGCCACTCCTAAGGCCTTCTAATTCAAATTAGAAACAAAACAAAATACCTTTAGACCTTGGGTTTGTGACATTTGCTGTCTCATCCAGAATTCCTTGATTGCAAACAATGAAAGCTGACTCTTGCAGTAGGCTGACTAATGGTTCCTGAAAATGTCCTTTAAGTGTTGGCTAAAATGTCACTTCCTCCTGGAAGCTTCCCCTGATTCCTTAGATCTGGTCAGATACTCCTATTCTATGCTTTCCTAGCACCCTGTATCTCTCCTTTGTACCTTTGTCACAACTACACTTTATTCATTCACTGGTGTAATTAATTGTGGGCATCTGATTGTTTCTTGAGGCTGGGAGTTTAGTGAGTTTAATGAGTTCATGCCTGTTTCCCCCGCCCCCAGTAGTGCCTGGCACACAGTAGGCCCTCAGTCGTTATTTGTTGACTTGCTAACTGCTGCCAGATAATTCTTCCCAGAGAGCGGAGGGGCCCTGACCCTGTCTGGCCCTGGACCGTCCTTGCCTCCTGGGGGGAAGGACAGGCTCCTTTGGCCATCTGTCTCCCCGGCAGTGGCTGGCTCTGTTCTGGCACGTTTTCTACCCAGCCTGGGTTTCTGGAACAGGTCCACTGCAGTTTCAATTGCACCTCTGTCACAGCGGGTTGATAAGGAGAGGAAGCTGTGTGCTCCCAGCCGATCTGTATGCAGGGCAGTTCTGAGATACGGCACCGGGAACACAGCTGCTCCTGGCGGGCTGCCCTTGGGCTCTGGGAGGATTGCAGTCCCGAGGTTCCCCAGGACAGAGGACTTGGGCCCCCGCCTCCGCATCCCCTCACTCCTACCTGCCAAGTGGGACTTCTGGGTGTCCTTATTGTGCCCATTTATTGGTCAGGCTTTACAATTGTTCCCCGTGAGACTGAAAGTATCACCATGTTTCCACTCTGTGCATCTTTGCTGAACACCTATTACTGCATGGTGCTGCAGGTGCAGGGCCGAACAAAGCTCGGAGGTGGGCTTTGCTCACTTGGGGGCTGCAGTCCGGTTAGTCACGACACAAAGAAATACAATGACAACTCCCACAATCCTAGGAAAGAGGAGAAACTGGAGGGGCTGGGAGTCTAACAGAAGGGCCTGACCTAGCAGAAGGGGGGTTAGAACGGGCTCCCTGGAGGCTATGATCGCTGAGTGCAGAGAGGAAGGAGAACAGGAGTCAAACAGGGGCAGGGGCCGGGATGGCGTGTTCCAGGCAGTGGGACCATGTGGCAAAGATACTGATGGGCGCCTGACAGGCTCAGGGGACTAGTTTCCTGGGCTGCTGTAACAAATTCCTACCACCTTGCTACTTTAAAGTCAGACACATTTATTCTCTCCTGGTTCTGCAGGCCAGAAGTCCAAAATCAAGATGTCAGGACGGCTGTGCTTCTTCTGAAGGCTCTGGGGGAGCATCCTTCCTTGCCCTTCTGGCTTCCTATGGTTGCTGGCCGTTCTTGGCATTCCCTGGCTTGTAGACACGGCACTCTGGTCTCTGCCTCCGTCTTCACGTGCCCCTCTCCCCTGTGTGTCTCTGAGTCTCAGATGTCTCTCTTCTTTCTCTTGCAAAGACACAAGTCATTGGATTCAGGGCCCTGCCTAAATCTAGGATGGTCTCATCTTGAGATCTTTAACTTCATTATACCTGCAAAGACCCTTTCTCCAAATAAGGTCACGTTTGCAGGTCCGGGGAGTAGGACTTGCTGATATCTTTCTGGAGGACACCGGGCAACTTAGGACACCGAGTTCCAGGCATTGAAAGAAGACCTATGTGCATGGAGCATAAGGACCTGGGTCCCGGTGTGGGCTGGGCCAGATCTCGAAGGCGCGAGGCCATGGAGAGAGGACAGGGAGCCACTGAAAGGCTTCCAGGGGGAAAGTGGCAGGTCTGGGGGGAAGTCTCAAGTTCAGTTTTGAATCTGTTGAGTTTGTGGTTGACTGCTTCCAAAAATGGCCCCCTTTGTCTTGGGCCATACCACTCGGAGCGCACCCGATCTCGTCTGATCTCAGAAGCAAAAATGGCCTCATTTCTTGCCCTTCCAGTGTGCACGCCCTTTTGCAATGTGAGCTTGCAGCTCCTCTGTTGAGGGGAGGAGCTGATTTCCACATCCCTGGGCTGGCCTTGTGACACGTTTCGCCTCTGGGATGCAGCAGAAGGGACACCCTACTGGTTTCCAGCCCAGAGTCCTTGCATATTTGTGCTCGTTTTCCTACCACTCTCCTCAGCCTCTGAGTGAACAGGCCTGGGCCAGCCTTTCGGGTAATGACAGACCACGTGGAACAGGATGAGTCATCCTAGCCGAGCCCATCCTGGACCAGCCAGCTGACCTCAGCCAAGATCAAAGGAACCATCCAGCTGATTCCAGCCTAGGTTGATGAGCTGTAGAATTGTGAGCTGCATAAATGGGTTTTAGAAAAAACCCATTGTTAAATTTGGGTTTGTTTATCATGTGGCCATCGCTGACACATTATCTTGAGCCCACCGAATAAAGATGAGAAGAAGCAATTAGGATTCAAGGACAGAACTCAGATTAGAGGTTTGGGTGGGAGAAAATAAATTTGTGAGTTTTCTGGGTAGGGGAAACGAAGTTTGTGAAGGAGACAGAAGTTTGCCAAGTGGTGGGTGAGGTAGGAGGAAAACCAGAAGCCACAGAAAGAAGCTGTTAGTGGTGTCAGGTGCTGCCGATAGTTTAACAAGGTCTGCCTGGTGAGATGGAGACCAGGATGAGCAAGGAACAGCATGAGGACACTGGATGGAAGCATGGCTGGAGGTGGCTCAGAGGAAGGGGGTACAGACTGTCTCTCACCAATTAGAGTGGGGCCAGAACCTGACTCTGGGAAGCTCTCCATTATCTATCTACAATTTGTATATCCTTTTTTTTTTTAAGATTTTTTTATTGTTATGTTAATCCCCATACATTACATCATTAGTTTTAGATGTAGTGTTCCATGATTCATTGTTTGTGCATAACACCCAGTGCTCCATGCAGAACGTGCCCTCCTCAATACCCATCACCAGGCTAACCCATCCTCCCACCCCCCTCCCCTCTAGAACCCTCAGTTTGTTTCTCAGAGTCCATCGTCTCTCATGGTTCGTCTACCCCTCTGATTTCCCCCCTTCATTCTTCCCCTCCTGCTATCTTCTTCTTCTTCTTTTTTTTTTTTTTTCTTAACATATATTGCATTATTTGTTTCAGGGGTACAGATCTGAGATTCAACAGTCTTGCACAATTCACAGCGCTTACCAGAGCACATACCCTCCCCAGTGTCTATCACCCAGCCACCCCTTCCCTCCCACCCCACCCCCCACTCCAGCAACCCTCAGTTTGTTTCCTGAGATTAAGAATTCCTCATATCAGTGAGGTCATTGTATACCCTTTTTGAGAGTATAGATTTTTGATTGCACATATGTTGTGATTGCAAAAATAGCCACAGATTCTTCCCATTGTTGTATTTGTACCCCTTTGCAGTGTGGGTTTGCAGCAACTTCCTTCAAGAGGTGTTCATCCCATGCATCTGGGCGGAACACATGACTCGCTTTGGCCGATGGGACAGTGACACACACGACTTCAGCAGAGGCTTGTAGAGTGTGTACACATGGAGCTTCTTGCTACCACCCTCATGGGAAGAAGCCAAGACTAGCCTGCTGGGTAATGAGAGGCAGATCACCCAGTCGTCCCTGCTTCGCTTGAGCCAACAGCCAGCCAGCCCAGGAGCAGAGCCACTTAGCTAACTGGCAGAAAACTACTGAAGAGTGGATGAGTCCAGCTAAGTTCAGCAGAACTTTCCAGCAGAGCCTGGCCCGGGACGCTGGCCCTCCGAACCATGGGCTAGATAAGCAGTTGTTATTTAAGCCACAATTTCTTATCTATAACATAAGGATAGAAATAGTATCTTCTTACTAGTGTTGTATAGATTAGTTGAGATATCTAAAGCTCTGAGAAAAATGTTTGGTGAACAGTAAACGTTCAATAAATCTTCTTCATCATCATCAGCATCATCGTCTCTTCCTTCTTTCAGAGTATTTCCAGGTGTTGACACATCTCCGTTTGTAGCATCTGCTTGTACATTTTATTGTCTATAGATTTTATTATCTTTTGCCATCTTAAAAATCTTTTCTGGCTGGGGAGAGATGCCCGCCTTGGCCTAGCCAACTTTTATCTTATTTATTTTTATTTTTTTTAAGTTTTATTTATTTAAGTAATCTCTACACCCAACGTGGGGCTCAAATTCATGACCCCAAGACCAAGAGTTGCCTGCTCTTCTGGCGGAGCCAGCCAGGTGCCCCATGGGCTAGCCAGCTCTTAGAGAGCAAAGCCTGCTCTCCTCAAGAGCATGCTTTGATAAGCAAACAAACCAATCCTGGGGCCCTACCTCCTCAATCTGGTTCCTGCACCCCAGGAGGCAATATTCTCCCTTTTTAATTATCCCAGGGTCAGGTACCAGGCCTTCAGAGACCACTCTGATAGCTCAGAACCTGCCCAAATTATTCGAACTGGCCAGTCCTAAGCTGCTCGCCCTGCCCTGGCCTGCCTTTCCTGTGGAAACCCCAGTAGAGGTCATGGCCTAGGCACTCCCCTGGCTCCTGACCACCCTGGTGCTTCTCCATGGGGCCCTGACTGGCATGGCGCACCATGCTTCCTGTCTTGAGAGCTTGGGAGTATAAGATATTTTGTTTTCCTGAGGCTTTCTTCTGTTTCCTCCCGTGGCTGCACCTGACTGACCATTTCACAAAAGAATACAAAACACTGCTGTGGATGGACATTTAGATTATCTGTGGCTGTTTGCTGTGAACAGCCTTGTACTTGCTTCTTTGGATGTTTGTGCAAGTCTCCAGTGTGGGTACGCACTCCTGGGAGGGAGGGGAGCTCTTGCGACCAGGGGCAGGCCACCCGTCTCCCAGTGGGGTGAGTCCTGAGTTTATTCAACATTGAGAAAATCAAATTGGAAAAGAAAAAAAAAAAGAAAAGGAAAGAGAAAAATTCTTTCAGCCATATTCAATATAGGAAAAACAAGTATTTGCTTTCCCTGTGGATTTGCTGGTCAGTTGTGGGATTTCAATAGTGCTCTATGCTTTGGGCCGACCTTTTTGGTGGAAGGGAAATTTTCCACGTGGCCACTAGGACTGAGTGTAGAGAAAGCCAACTGCTGGATGTCCCGATGTGGTATCACATTCTGAAGTCTTTTTGTAGAGTTTTCGAGTTGATTCGCCGACTGCCACTCACAGCTTTCTTTTTGCCCATCGTGACACTGTGGGACACCGTGGGTCCCGGGAGAGAGTAGGAACTGTGGGGACCACTCTGGCATTTAGGCTTATTTCTCCCTGGCTGTGTCCCTTGCTACAAAAAAAAAAAAGAAAAAAAGAGACAGAGAGAGAAAGGAAAGGGAAAAAAAAAAAAAAAAAAGCCTGGTCATTTTCTCTCTTTGGTTACAAACATCTTTCATTTCTCCAGAAACAAATGAAAACACATCGCCATGTAATGATGTTTACCGAAAAAAAAAAAATCCCTGCGTAAAATCAACAGACACAATCTGGATAAAATAGATCATTCAGCGGCTTCTTTGCAAACTCTGCACCTCGCTCCTTGCCAACAGCCTGCACACTTTGAGCCCCTTGGCATTTTATTTGCTTTCCTTTCTTGAAAGCGCACGAGTGGGGAGGGGCATGTCCACAGTCGTGCCGGGTGAATAACGAGGGGACATTCCCCGAATAGCTCATCAGAGCATCCATCAGGAGAGGTTTTTCCCCCTCGGCTCATGGCAGCGAATCAAATATTTAAATGTGATTTTTAGACTTACAGGCACATGAAGAGATTTGTTTGGCCAAGGAGGGGTGAGTTAGAAAGCTGCTCCAGCAAGGCGAAGAATTTTCTGCTGCCAGGAGGAGGCTAACTCACCTGCAACATGTTCTACTTGTAAATGTAACGCCCCCCCAGCCCGACGTTTTCCCCAAGGAAAAGATTCCATTGGCCAGACCCTTTGTTGGGGGGCTGGGACAGACCCCAGCAGTGGGTCTGGGGGCTGCGGTCCCCTGGGCAACAGGCCCTGTGCCCTGACAGCACCTGCCTCCCCCTGGATGGTTGGCCCCCCTTGGCAGCTTTTTGAGTTGAGTGCTGACAGCTTCGATTTGCAAGCAAGGGGGGCGGGAAATCAGGAGTGATTCATCCGCCTGCTCAGCGCAGTGGCAAAGGGACTGACAGGGCCTTCAGTCCACTCTGGTGACTGGGCTGCAGAAGGAAATGCTAACAGGAGCTGACAGCTGGGGGCTGGGGGGTTGCACAGGGGCCCCGGGAGACAACGGCCTGGAGAGGGTCAGATGAGGGCAGTCAAGTGGATCCAGGCAAGATGCAAGAAGGTGCCACGGCCAAAATATTCTCTTGGGAGCCGAGCCCTTGCCTCCCCTGGGTCCAGGGTCCCATGAGCCGCTCGCCCCCAGTGCAGGCTTTAAACGGCCGCTGGTAACCCCAGCGGGATTTGCAGGGGTGCCCAGATGGACATTTTTCATTTAGAAAAATGCATAGTAGTGAAAGCACCATTAGGACTCCAAAGCCGTGATTTCAAGCGCTAGTTAAATTTTTTCTAACAGAAATCACAATAATCCCTAGTTGTGAAGACTTTGCTGCAAGCCGGTATATTGCTAAGTGAGAAGTAAGCGTGTGTGCTTGTATCCATGTATGCAAGCGTGTGTGTTCACACGCACACACACACACACACACGCCTATACATATATTTAAGACTTGAGAGCACTTTGGGGCACCTGCGTGGCTCAGTCAGTTGAGAGTCCGACTCTTGATCTCTGCTGCAGTCTTGATCTCAGCGTCCTGAGTTCAGGCCCCACGTTGGGCTCCATGCTGGGAGCGCAGCCTACTTAAAAAAGAAAAAAGAAGACTTGAGAGCCTTTGAAAATTTACCAGCATCCCCACGTTACAGATGAGGAAACTAATACCAAAACCCCCAGTTGCTGGTGTTTATAACCCCATAACAATAAATTCAGCTTCTTGCGCCCTACAAACGCCATCCCTGGACGTGCTCAGTGGGGAAAGCTGTTGATTAATAGCTCCTTTTTCTTGGGCCCTGTCTGTGATCTTGCTTATCGATATCCTGCTCATCCAAGTCGAGCTCACAGGCCCTCTTCCAGAAAAGCCTGCTTTTGTACATTTAGAAAATAATGATGTGGGTAAAATCCAGGCAATTTGATCAGTCATGGCTTAGAAAACATCTCTCCCTTCGTGGGGTCAGTGTTCAGGCAACCACGTTGTCATTAATGTGTGAAATGTCAGGGAAGGTGTCAGCCATGGGGACAGGCCCTGCTGCCCAGATGCGCTCCTTAAGACATTCCAATCCTGGTGGCCAGGCTCTATTCAGGACAAAGACTGTTTTCCTTCTCTTCCTTTGGGGTTAACAACTGGCCCATTCACAACCCAGGCCTATCTGGGAGCCCTGAAAACAGGTCTGCACAACACACACACACACACACACACACACAATGTGCACACCCACCCACCCACAAACACGTATACACAATCCCCCACAAACACATGTATGCACACTCACATGCACACACACACTCACCCCACAAACACATGTACATACCCCCACACACGGGCACACACCTCACAAACATTGTACACACACTCACACACCCCCTCACTTGCACACGTGGGCCTCCACACATGCACACATACCCTCCAAGTGGTGACCACATGTGGGTATTTTGAGTCCATGGTCAAGGCCGAGGAGTCGTGGTAGGATTGCACGAGGGGCAGGATGAATTTTAGCAACCGCTAATCTTTGGGTCACCTGAATTTAAATAAATTCATCAAAAAGCCTCTGCTGGGGACCAGGCTGCCTGGGGAGACTGGGGGGGGTAGGGGACCAAAGTAGGAGAGAAGCCGCTGATGAGGTGAGGGGGGCAGAGACTGATGGCGATCAGGACCCACGTCTCCCAGCGGCTCAGCACTGTCCCTCCGCAGGGCCCAGCAGCACCCCCCGCACATAGTAGGCCCTCAGTGCTCGGGTGTTGAAGAGCTTGCGGTGACCCTGCAGAACGAGAGGCGAGTCTGGAGAACACGGGGCCCACAGCTCCTCAGGAGGAGCGCATCTCGGTGGGAAACTCCAGGTTGGTCGGCAGTGTTCCCCGGCTCTCTCCCCACCCCGGCTCTCCCCACGGGCTCTCCTCACTGTTCCTTGGTTCCACAGCGGGAGCCTCTCCTCCGAGCCAGGCTCTGTGCGCCTGCGACAGCAGGCCGGCTTCCTGCACCTGTGGCATCCAGCTGGCGTCCACAAGAGACGGGCATTGAACCAGAGAACACTGGGGATGAGTGTGAAGGTCACGTCCGCTGTGTGAGGGCGCATGGCGGAGCCCACTCTAGGGGGGTCAGAGATGCCTTCCCTGGGGATGGACAGCCTCAGGGGAGCCTCAGTCCCACCCGGTGGCCTACTGAGATGTCCGTGGGCCCTAGGAGCTGATATCTGTCCCGAGTCCCTGCACGGAGTAGCTGCTGAATTAAATGAGCTGAATCAGAGAAGGAGCATGCAGTCCCCACCAGTCATCCAGGACTGCAGCCCCTCAGGCCTGCAGGGCGTGGGTGGGGGGTGCGCTCCCCGGTTCTCCGGCACCTGCTCTCCAAGCCTCCTGCAGAGCCTGCCCATGGGCCATTGTGGGGAGGTCTGTGGGGGGAGGGGCGGGAGGCAGGGGCCTGTAGGCGTGAGATCCTTGGTTCCCTGCAGATGCTTCTCTGCCCATCTCACAAACCTTCCCTCTGTGGAGTACCTTGTTTGCTGAAAAAGCATTCTTTCCTCACTTTATGGCTGGTAGGTGTCATCTGCAATCACTTCTGGGGGCTGGTCTGGAGGGAGGGGGGGATGAAAAGAGCCCCTCCCTCTTGGGTCTCCAGCCGCCTCCCCTGCCCCCGCTCTAAGGGGCAGTAAGTCGGAGATGAGATATAAAAGTTGGGAAGTCCACCAGGTTAAAAAGGGGGACGTGTCTCTACTTGCCACTCAGTCTCTGCCTTTCCAAGTGCAATCACCTTTCAGATGGGGCTGCACCTGCCACTGTCCTTCTCCCTGGGGAAAGTGGGGCACCCCTGGTCCTGACCCCCTCCCCCGCATACACCTGCACCACACCTCATCCTCCCACACCCGAGCTCTGTGTCTTCGTGTGTACTTAAGGCATGGAATTCACACACTGGGCAAAAATGCATTGTTTGACCCCATGCGTGTACCTGGCGTCTTGCTAAAGCCCAGATCCGAGATCATTTCCATGGAAAGAAGATCCACTCTGACTGTAGAATCATTTGTTCACTTATTAATTCATTCACTGAATTTGGATTTACTGCTGACACCATGTGGGTCACTGGGCCAAGCTAGAGATTAAGAACAGTGAGGTGAGTAAATCGGACACCCACCCAGCTTGCCAAGGGAGAGAGAGGAGGTGTTAGACAAAGAACAGCAGGGATCAGGGCACTCACTGCGTGCCAGGCACACAGTGCTTTATCTCTGGCACCTCATTTAATTTTTGTGAAAACCCAACTTGGTAGCTTGATTTCTATTATTTCCATTTAGGAAACTGAGGCAGGGGAGGTGGAGTGACTTGTCCAAGGTCATACAGCTCACAAGTAGCAGGGCCTGGATTTGAACCCCGGATTCCTGGTTCCGGAGGCCACACCTCTACCCAGGACCCCGTACACCCCTGCGATATGTTCTTCCTGTGAGACGGCTGTGGGAGTGGCAGGTGATGCTCTGGGTGATTCTGGAAAGGGGACCTGGTTTAGGCTGGAAGTCAGTAAGCGTGTCTCAGGAGATGCCCTTGATACTGTACTTGGGAAGATGGGGAGGAATCAGAATGGGAAGTATATTCCAGGAAGAGGGAGCAGCAGATGCCAAGGTCCTGAGGCAGCAAGAACTTGGCATATTGAAGGACTACAAGAAGGTCCCTGTGGCTGGAGTCCAGCACACAAAGCATGTCCCTTTCTTTAGCAGACACTACAATCATGCACCTGTCTCCCACCTGACCAGTAGCACCCCACAAGGGAGGCTGTGCTTCAGCGGAGACAGGTTCCAACTCTGAGGTTTTCCCAAATATGTGGTCCCACGTGTTCTCCAGTACCTTGCTGCTCCCCGTTAAGGGAGGTTCCTGACCTCCTGACACCCTGCCTTTCTCCTGCCCCGGTTCATCTCTGAGTTGGGGGCAGGGAGGGCTTTAGAAGCTCTGATATGCAGAGGAGGCTTTCCTGCCTGTTTATCCTCTAACATCAAGAGTAAGTGGGTCCCAGAATGGGCATTCCAGGGGTCAGATGGTGGAGAAGACAGGTCAAGAAAGGAAGGACACAAATCCAGAGCAAAGACCAGTGAGGGGCGAGACTGAGAAGATTATTCAGTGAAGACAAGGGAAGTAAGGAAAAAGAAACAGTCCAGAGAAGAGCAGGGGCAAAGTGGGAAAGGGTTCAATGCTATAAGACATCCTTTGTACCGCTCTTTGATCCCTCATATCGTCCGGCGAGGCCACACAGGACAGAGTTTCTGATTCCATTACTTTTTACCTGGGTGATCTTGGACAAATTGCTTAAGCACATTGAGCCTCAGTTTCCTAATTTGTAAAATACACAAAGGTGAAAATAATGCCCATCCCAAAGCGTTGTTGAGTTTAGTCAGGACTCTACTTAGATGTCAGTACAGAAACTCAATTCAGACTGGCTTAAGCAAAATATTGAATTCTTTGGCTCTTGCCTCTGAAAGACGAAAGAATAATGGTTTCAGGCATGGCTGGATCCAGGGATCAAATGATATCATCAGGATTTTTTAAAAAAGATTTTTTTTATTTGAGAGAGAGAGAGAACAAGCAGGGTGAGGGGCAGAGGGAGAGGGAGAAGAAGGCTCCCCGCTGAGCAGGGAGCCCGACCTGGGACTCGATCCCAGGACGCTGGGACAGTGACCTGAGCTGAAAGCAGATGCTTAACACTTAACCGACAGAGCCACCCAAGCGTCCCAAAATTCCCTTCCTTTTAAGGCTGGATAATATTCTTCTGTATGTATAGACCATATTTAGTTTATCCAGTGCTCTGTTGAGGGACACTGGGTTGTTGCCAAGGCAAATGCGTTATAAGCCGAGAGCGTGCCCACTTCCATCTTCCTGGCCCATGACACCCAGCCCAGCATCTGCTTGTCTCCTCCCGTCCTTCCCCAAGCCCAATTACCGGGCTTCAGAAAGTAGTAAGAACCAACCGGAGTCACACTGTAATAAAAGTGATAAGGAAGGGGAAGAGGATTAATAATTTTTTTTAAAAAAAGTTTTCAGCAAAGGAAACTCATTTCTAAGAGGAGAAAAAAAAAAAAAGAAGCCCAATTAGGTCTGGTGGTAGCAGCTCACAAAGGAAGCGCAGTTGTCAGAAGGAGGGCTGGGACTTTTCAAAGAGCTTACTGGAACTAAACAGAAATGCTGAACTTTGTTTTGTCTTTCCCCAGAACATGCTCTTTTTGGAATCAAAAGGCTCCGAGGGTGGTGAAAGACTTCAGAGCATGAAATTGCATTACTGGAAATGGTTTGGGGCTTTTGTTCCTGAGGCCCAGGCCTCGGGAGGGCTGAGTTTAGCAACAAGCCCAGCCCGGCTGCAGAGGGGTACTGAGAGGAAAGGGGCAGCTGGACATGCCCTCCAGTTTCCCAGCTCCTCAAAAGCACGCTGCAGTGCCTCAGGGGGTCATGGTCAGATGCTGCAGGGTCAGAGAGCAGCAGTGGAATGGGAAGAAGTGGGTTGGAGGCTGCAGCTTTGCGACCCCCTGCAACCCACTCTGAGATCTTTAAATACTGCTGAATGACCACAACTGCCTTCTAAATGGTCTCCTTGCCTGGTTTTCGGGAAGGCAAATCTGAGCCCATCACTCCCTCCCTTTGGAACCTTCTGTGGCTCACCATTGCCCTTGAAATGGAGTCAAGCTCTTCAACTACAGCTCCTCCAAGGAAACCAGCCCTCTCTTGTCTCTTGGTTTTGCACATGCTGTTCCATCTGCTCGGTGCGCTCTTTTTGTTCCCTCTTTGCCCAACAACGCTGAATATTCTTTTGGTTTCAGCACAGACATCACTGGCAAAGGGGCTTTCCTCTGTGTACCACCCCCAGTCTCCTGGGAGGTTCTCATTAGAGAAGTATCACCCTGCTGTATTAATGCCTTTCTTTGTCCCCATCAGCGTTTCTCAACCTTGGCACTATTGACATTTGGGGCTGGGCAATTATTTGCCATTGGCTGTCTTGCACACCGTGGGACCCTAGTGGCATGTCAGGTCTCTACCCACTAGACGCCAGGAGCATCACCCCACCACCTGTGGTGACAACCGAAAATGGTGCCAGACATTACTGGAGGCCCCTGGGGACATCGATGACCAAGACTAGAGAAAGGTTTTGGCACTGCTGTGTCCCCACTCGGTATACACTTGTTGGGTGAATGAATGAATGAATGAATGAACATGGACAGCAGTGGGCTCATGGAGGCTGTTCGTCTTCTTTAGGGAAGCTCCGAGTCTTGCTGGATCCAAGCAGGACAATGGTCTATGTTGGGTGAACAGAGAGGTCACTGCGGTGACCTCCTCAAGGTCCCCTGAGAAGCAAACATGCAGGGCAGCTTGGGCTGGTCCGGTTTTGAGAACAATTTAGTCTGTAGCTCTAGCTGTTTGCCTTGGTGAAGTGACTCTCATAGTTTTAGACCTGTGATGTCTACTATAATAACCACTCACCTCTTTCATAATTTTTTGTAATAATTACATGTTGAAATAGTAATATCCTACATATGCTGGGTTAAATAGATTATTAACATTAAGTTCAGCTGCTTATTTTTACTCTTTATCGTGGTTATTGGAAAAATCCCAATGATAGAGACGACTCACATCTGTGGCTGGCACTGTGTTTTAATGGGACAGCACTGACCTAGGGCTGAGGTCCACAAACCATGGCCCACCATCTGTTTCCGTAGCGCCCGGGAGCTAAACATGGTTTTTTTACTTTTTTGAATGGTTGGAAAAAAACTAAGGAAGGATATTTTGTGATATGAACGTTACATGAAATTTAGATGTCAGCATCCACAAATAAAGTTTTATTGGCACACCACCATGTTCATTTGCTTCTGTACTGCCCAGGGTTGCTTTGGCGCTGCAAGGGCAGATCTGAACAGCTGCAACAGAGACCATATGGTGCCCAAAGCTGAAAATATTTACTACCCAGCCCCTTATGGAAAATGTTTGCTGACCCTCACTCTAAAGCATGCACTACCAAGGGGGGCAATATTGTGAATGTGGTAAAAACCATCTTAGAGATTGTGATGGTTTGTAGCTCTCCAAAAGGCCATGGGACATAAACACATATAGGGCATATCTGTGGTAGGGAGATGTCTTGGGAGGAGGGTAATTAGGAAAAAGGTTCCTCAGGAGGCAGTCAACGAAAAAAGTTTGAGCAACACTTCTTTCTTTCTTTTTTTTTTACATTTATTTATTTATTAAAGATTTTATTTATTTATTTATTTGAGAGAGAGTGCAGGGGGAGGGGCAGAGTGAGAGGGAGATCAAGAATCTCAAGCAAACTCCCCACTGAGCTCCATCCCACAATTCTGGGATCATGACCTGAGCTGAAATCAAAAGTTGGATGCTTAACCGACTGAGCCACTCAAGTGTCCCTGAGCAACACTTCTATAGAGGATGTTGTTCTATCCACATTGTTACTTCATGATCTATCCAGATGCTCCCGGTTCTAAAATTCTAATTTACTCATGGAGAAGAGAAGAGAAGCTAACATTTAGTGTGTTTGGTTGGAGGCCCATCACTCTATCAACACCATCTTACTAGTCTCACTAACCCTCCTCCCACTTCTGTGAGATAGACCTCTTATTATTTGATTGTTATAGAGAAGGAAATTGAGGGCCAGAAAGACAAAGTAATTACTTCTATCTTGACACAACTCACTGCAGCCTCGTTTATAGAAAGGAAAAAAATAGACATAGATTTAAATCAGTTGAGAATTACATTCAGTTATTAGGAATAGAGACCTGAGTAAAATAAACAGAGATATATTTCTCCCTTGTGTGAAAGAATCCTGAAGATGAGTAACCAAGGCTGAGATAGAGGCTCCATGGTCTTCAGGGACTCTGACTCCATCTGTTTGCTCCACCATCCTTAATATGTAACTTCTGAAGTACATCACTTGATGACCCACTATGACTGCTAGAGCTCCAGCCATCACATCTACATTCCAAGCAGCAGACAGGAGAGGACAAGATGCAAAGGGACTTTCATAAAACATTTCTGCATTACAATGTGCTAAATACTGTGCTAGGTATTAGGAGGACTGAAGTGAACGAAATAGACACTCCTGTGCTCTTTCAATAATCAGCAACAATATGAAGTCTAACCTGATGCTTTTCAGTGTCTCACATCCCTCATTTGATCTTTCAGCAAATCCTGCCTGCTCTACTGAGATGCATGTGAATCCCACCACTTGTCACACTTCCGCTGCCTGGTCAGAGCCACCCTCACCCCTCCTGGGCCACCATAGTACCTCCTACTAGTCTCCCAGCTTTGCCCTTGCCTAGCCATACCCCAGGCTATTCACACAGCAAACAAAGAAACCTTTAAAAAAACAATGTAAGTCATTCCTGACATATTGCTCCAACCCTCCTGTGGCTCTCATTTCACCCAAAGTCAAAGCCAAAGTACCTGAGAGCATCCTTGCGTCCCCTGCACTACTTCCTCTCCAGCAAGTGTACTCTCTCTCTCACTCCACCCCACTATCCCTTCTTGCCCTCTCCAGGCCCACTGCCTCCGGCTAGTCTTGGAACAGTCACAGCCTACCACAGGGCCTTTGCACTGGCTATTCTATTTGCCTGGATAAGTCCCTCAAATATCTGCATGGCTTGTTCCTGCTCTAGCTTCATTTCTCTGTTCCTGTCACCTCCCCAGAGAAGACTTTGTTGACAACCCCACCCACCCTCACTGTCCACTATAGTCATCCTGTTTCCCACCTCCCCCAAACACCACCAATAAGACTGTCAGACTTGGGGACTATTCCCAGTGTTCTCACTGCAAGATCCTCAATTCCTAAAATTGAGCTTTATGCAGAGCAACCTTGCACTTAATATCTGTGAAATGAACCACAAGTTTTCAAGGTCCAGTCTTTGCTGGAACCATTAAACTTATTTACTAAGAGAGCTGTAGCCTTGCCAAGTGGGAAAGTCGGCCATATTGGCAATGGCAGACACCCAAGCCAGAGGAGACTTTATTCTTTGATCGACTTTCTTTTCTTTCTTTTTTTTTTTTTTTTAAGATTTTATTTATTTATTTGACAGAGCGCGCGAGTGCAAGCGGGGGGAGCGACAGGCAGAGAGAGAGGGAGAAGCAGGCTCTCCACAGAGCAGGGAGCCCAACACGAGGCTCAATCCCAGGACCCTGGGATCATGACCTGAGCCGAAGGCAGACGCTTAACGACTGAGCCACCCAGGCGCTCCTCGGCTTTATTTTCTGCCTGTAACTTACACATGCTTTCATATCCATGAGTATCTTGGGATAAGAACTTCCTCCCCTTGCCACTATGCCCACTGGAATTACAGTAGTCCCCCCATCCATGGTTTCACTTTCCATAGCTTTAGTGACCTGCGGTCAGGTGGGTCTGGAAGCAGGTGACCCTCCTTCTGACTTATTATTAGAAGGTCAAGAGCAGCTTCACGCTACGACACAACACCTACGTCATTCAGCTCACTTCATCTCATCATGTGGGCATTGTATCATCTCATATCACCGCAAGAAGGGTGAATACCGTACAATAAGATATTTTGAGAGAGACCACTTGCACATAACTTTCATTACAGTATATTGCTACAATTGTTCTATTATTAATTATTGTTTAATCTCTTACTCTGCCTAATTTATAAGTTAAACTTTATTATAGGTATGTATCTGTAGGAAAAAAAGTGTATATAGTGTTGGGTACCATCAGCGGTTTCGGGAATCCACTGGGGATGTACCCCCCATGGATAAGAGGGAAGGGACTGCTGTATTCTGACTGTTTTGGTTGTGATTAATTAACTGATGGCCAATGTCGAAGGCTAAACGGAACATTTGGCTGCCAGGATGCTCTACATTAGTTTCTCACTCAAGACAATAGTAATAGTTGGGGCTGGATGATTCTCTGTGGTGGGGTGTCCTGTGCACCGTGGAATGGTCAGCAGCATCCTTGGCCTCCATCTACTACATGCTAGTAGCACTGCTCTGGTTATGACAACAAAGATGTCTGTAGACACTGCGGGATGTCCCCCCGGGGGACAAAATCATCCCTGGGTGAGAAGCACTGTTCTGTATAATCAACAGTCGCCTGTGTCAGGGAGCTGGGATAGGACTGGGTGGAGGTCGCCAAGCACACCCGACTCTCAGTAAGTTATTCACCCATCAGGCGCAGCCATGAGGGAGATCTTGTCTTCTTGAGAACTTCTTCTTCTTCTTTTTTTTTAAAGATTTTATTTATTTATTTGACAAAGAGAGACGCAGCGAGAGCAGGAACACGAGCAGGGGGAGTGGGAGAGGGAGAAGCAGGCTTCCCGCCAAGCAGGGAGCCTGATATGGGGCTCGATCCCAGGACCCTGGGATCGTGACCTGAGCTGAAGGCAGACGCCCAACGACTGAGCCACCCAGGCGCCCCTTCTTAAGAACTTCTGGTCAAAGGTAATTTGGAGTCCAAAGCAAAGACAATCCATGTTTCAGTCCAAGCTATACAATCGAGGTTTCCAAAGTGTCATGGTGCCATTAAATTGTTCCTAAGAAAGAAAAGCATTACTGTCCCCTGACTTCAACAAAACAGGTCTGGAGAATCACACCGTAGATTTCTAAGATCTCAGCATAAAAATAATAAATCGATACCAAGTTTAAATGAACACACGTAGATGGAGCACATGTACTCCCCGCTCTATCTAGGAACCTGCACAGAGCCGCATTTACAACTGAGAACTAATGCCCGCTTGCAGGCTGAGGACACTGAGTCCCGGAGTGACTTTCTTAAATGATACGGGTTTCTTACCTGACTTCCTCAGTTATGCATGTCATGAACCTGCTAAGAGCTTGCTTTATCCAAGGGATTGGCTCAGAAGATGGCAACATTTACTGTGAGGTTCAAAAACAGGGAAGAGCGGCAGGAGAGCTGAGCCTCCACCAGCTGCTTCCCCCTCTTCCCAACCTCCTCGCAGCCCAGATCCCAGGTGTCAGAGACACCTGAACCCCTGCTGCGCTGGTGGGGGGCGGGGGGCGGGGCTGTTTCCCAGGGAAGGAATCCCATTAGCTCTGCTTGGATCACATGCACATCTCTGAACCAATGGTGAGCCCAGAAAATAAGCCACTCTGATTGGTCCGGCCTGAGTCATGTGTCATGAAGTAGGGTCTGTCCTGAAAACATGGAGAACGAGGGACTGGGTGCTGGCCGCCAAAAAGTAACAGCTGCTTAGCTCAGAACCAGGATGTGGGTCCAGGTTTGAATTAGCTCTCCTTCTGGAACATGAGTCCGCCATTGCCCATACATGTTGAGTGTTTTGAAATAAATACCTGAAAAGAAAAAAAAAAACCCAAAACAAAACAAACCACAACTTACTCTTCATTATCCTACAAGGAAGAGCTCATCAACCCCATTTTGCAGATGAGGAAACGGGGGGGGGGGGCTCAGAGAACGTTAGAAGGTGCCTTGAGATTAGCGGAGCCCAGTCCTAACTCCCAGTCTTCGTCTTTGAGTACTTCTCACAGTCTCAGACTTGTGCAGAGCAACAGCCCCCCGTGCCTGGCCCCCGTGGCCCCTGTCTACCCGGCGAGGGCTGAGGGGAGGGCTTCCTGGGACAGGTGTTCCCTCACCGGCACCCGCAGGATGACACCGGGCTGGCCCGTGCAGAAGTCGGGTCCAGGCAAGGACACAGTGCCTGGTCTGGAAGCGAGAGGGTCTTCACCTTCAAGGAACCCCACACACTCCCCGGGTGTGGAGCACGTGAATGCGTGATGACCTGAAGACCGAGCCAGGGTGCAATCCCACAGGACCCAGAGACTCTCGCTCAGGGGCAGGAAACGTACCCTCATGGCAATACGGAGGCATGAAAGCCTTTGAGCGGAGTTGGGGAGCCTCTGGGTCACTTTTGCGTCTGAGAAAGATGATGCTGATTGTAGTGTGGACAATGGTTTGGAGGAGGGCATATGATTATTGAGCGCCCACGGTGTGCCAGGCACTGTTCTAGGCATCGGGGACACAGAAGTGAACAAAACAAAGTGCCTGGCTTCCTGGAGCTTGCATTCTAATAGGGACACACACAGTAATCCAATACACAAGAAAACAGATTCCGTTTGAGACGTCTAATTCAGTCAGGGCTATGCAGAAAAATATCAGAGGGGAAGGGCAGAGAGGGTGATGGTGGTGGGCGCTATTTTAGCTGAAGGCATAATCCAGGAGAGAGATGATGGAAGCCTGGCCTGGGGTTGGGGGGTGACAGAATTTCATTTTGTTTGCTCACAGCGGCATGTGTCAAATGGTGTGTGTGTGTAGGGGGGAGGGGGCGAGTTCAGGCTGGTAGTCTCTGGGTTCTGGCCTCCAGTGCCCACATTCCTTTGCTCTGGAGCAGCTGTCGAGCCGATATAAACATTTAAATGTGCATGTAGCTTGGCTCTCATTCAGCACATAAATAGTTGTCAGATCTTCAATTTTGAAAGGACTGGTTCCCAGTGATTTGTGTAAGTTTGCGAACAGAGATGAGACCGCACGCACAGAAAACCAGCTCTCTCCACGTGAGGGACAGGCCTGGCTTTCAAAGCTACAAACCTTTCAGATGGGAATTAATTTCGAAGGTGGAGACGAGCTAAAATGAACGAGGATAACCAAGAAAGATCAAATGTGTCCTGCGTTCAACAGACATCTTCCCCAGCAGGCAAGTAGAAATGCTCAGAAATAGAGATTTGATGCTTTGGAATTCTGAGATTACAAATGCAGTTTGATTTTAATTCTTAGGTTTTCCCCGTGTCTTCCAGATATTTAGCATTCAGCACATTTTCTTTGGGGACTGGCTTCGACGACTTACTCTTTTTTTTTTTTTTTAAAGATTTTATTTATTTATTTGAGAGAGAGAGAATGAGACAGAGAGAGCACATGAGAGTGGGGAGGGTCAGAGGGAGAAGCAGACTCCCTGCTGAGCAGGGAGCCCGATGCGGGACTCGATCCCGGGACTCCAGGATCATGACCTGAGCCGAAGGCAGTCGCTTAACCAACTGAGCCACCCAGGCGCCCACGACGACTTACTCTTTTCTGAAATTTGACTTTGGGGTACCAACCTAAGTACTTGAATTCTAGGAAAGCCGACAGACTCAGCACATAATTTATTTATTTCCCTCCATGACACGGACAAAGATGAAAGAGACGGCAAAGAACGCTGTTGGAGAAGACGTGGGCAATTCATACCTGTTCTGGGCAGGATAAATGGGAATATCTTTTCCAATGGCAGTTTGGCAGGATCTGGCAAAACTTAAAATAAGCTTACCCTTCAAACTGAGCAATGACTTTCAGGAATCATGTCACAGAAACCTCTGACATACTGAGCAGAGATGGTGATGCAAGGATGTGTCCCGGGCTTGGTTTTGTACGTACGTATACCCTCTATTACATCAATATCTATTAACCCTCAATTGATTTAAAAAAATCACATTTAAAAAAAGTATTACACTTCTCAGCAACGAAGATTTTGTAGCTGTTTAAAAAATAAAGTAGACCTCAGGGTGCTGGGTGGCTCAGTCATTAAGCGGCTGCCTTCGGCTCAGGTCACGATCCCAGGGTCCTGGGATCGAGCCCCACATCGGGCTCCCTGCTCAGCGGGAAGCCTGCTTCTCCCTCTCCCTACTCCCCTGCTTGTGTTCCCTCTCTTGCTGTGTCTCTCTCTGTCAAATAAATAAATAAAATCTTAAAAAAAAAAAAAATAAAGTAGACCTCAGCCAGGTGGTCCGGGTCAACATCAACCACAGTGAATCATGCTGAGAATGCATAGCCTTGATATCATGTGCTGAGAAGAGCACTTCAGCTTTGGGGTTGTCCTCCCCCAAACCTATCACCCCAGTCTAACCATGAGGGAAACATCGGACAAATTCCAAGAAGGGCATTCTACAAAATACCTGACCAGTCCCCCTCCAAACTCTCAAGGTTATCAAAAAACAAGGAAAGTCTGAGAGACTGTCCCAGCCAAGAGGAGCCTAAGGAGACAGGATGACTAAGTACCATGTGGTGCCCTGGCTGGGGACATGGACATGCGGGAAACACTAGGCAAATCTGAATAATATATCAATATTGGTTCATCAGTTACAGCAAGTGGACCACATTACTGTAAGTCACTAACAACAGAAGAAACTACATGTGGGGTCTATCTCTGTACTACCTTTGCAATTTTTCTGTAAATCTAACCTGTTCTAAAAAAAATAATATCTATTCCAAAAAATGAGGTAGAAATTTATGGATGGACGGAAAGGTTGTTTGAGATGTATGATTGTGTGTTTATGTAAGTACGGATAGAGTCTGAAAGGATGCTCCCCTTTCCCCCATAAGTGGTTATCTTGAGTTTGGGGCTAAAACACGTAGTGGGAAGGAATCTTTTACACTTCTGTAATATTTGGGGATTTTTACTCTGCACATGCAAGACGTTCACAATATAAAGTTCAGTAAAGACATTTCAAACAAACACACACACACACAGGGTGAAAAATGAGCTTCGTGATGGGCAGGAGAAGGCCAGGGCAGTTCAAGTAGCTTATTCCAATTTCATCTCGCATAAATAGGCTTTAAATTAACATCTCTTGATTCATAATTCAGAGTCAACAGCATGGAAAAATTAGAATCCCCTCCAGGTACCTGGGGACATCCAAATGGTCTTATTTCTAGAATGTTTGATCTTGATGAGCATCTGTGGATTCTGTCACTGTCCAGCAGTCTGAATGGCTTGCCTTGCAGTGACTGCCATTTACTGGGCGCTCACTCGGTGGCCGGCCCTGGGGAGGACTCCACGTGTGCTCTCCTTTAGTCCTCAGAATAATAATCCTCTGAAGTAGGTTATGTCATCACCACGCTTTGAAATGTGAGGCCCAGACAGGGAAGGTCACTTGTCACCCAGCCAGGAAGGGAAGGTTCGGGTCTAATCCAGAGCTGTGTGACGGGGCAGGGGGCCCAGCTTAACCACTCACCCCTGACTCCTCACAGTAGAGGCATGACAAAGGGCACTGCTCACCTGAACGTGGACCCCCCTCCCGGTCCCCTCACGTGAGGTCCCTGTTCAACAAGATGGTTCCAATGAGCTTGAATCTCCACTGCCATTGTTTATCTTTCTGGTGGGATATTTTGGTCCCATAACCAGGTGCACGTGGAATTTTGGTAACAATCAAAAAGTCCAAGAGTGCGTGAAAACTCAACATATGTTGGCTAAGTTTGGGCCGTATGGAAAGTATACGTTCATCATCAGTGTTTACATTTTACTTATTTATTTTTCCTGAAATCCCATCAAAATAAAAATCAACCGTGTTGCCCTGCAGCCCTATGTGTGGGAGGTGCCCTGGACATTATTTCCTGTAAGGGGGACAGACAACAACAAAATGGGACTGTGTGTGTGTGTGGGGGGGGTAGGGTGGACGGGCCACTGTTGGGAGGGAAGGCGACCTTTTCTCTTTCCTAACGCAGATGCCCTTTGTAGGGGAGGGCACAGGGCAGAAAGACAGCTGATCTGAGCAGACTCAGTGTCAAGAGTCAGGAGAATCCTTTGGAAACCATGTTGCCAGCATTGCTTAAACCTTGACTTTGACCGTCTGCAGCCATGCTCCTTAATTTGCTTTTGCACAGCTCTGTCCCCTTCAAACCCTGTCAGGCCTGCCACGTGCAAATAGACACATAGTGAGCGAGGCCACATTTGTCCTTCAAAGTCCCCCTGCCATGTGAGCAGGGCACAGTGACGTTCAGATATCTTTCCTTTGGACTTGCTATGGGGTGAAGACTTCACACCTTGACTCCCTCCCACCAAAGTGCCTCTGATGAAGGGGGCTCAAAATGCTTCCGATTGGGGGTGAGAATCTGCCACGTAATCAGTGGCCAGCTCCTTGGTGGCCGGCGTGAAATGTCACGTGATTCCCTCGCAAGGAACTGGGAACTGCTTTCCTCCGTTGCCCTCCCCGACAAAGACCCGAATTCACATTAAACACATTCCTGGGAGGTGGGTTCCCCCCCCTTTTTTTCCTTCTTCCATTTTTATTGTTGAATTTCATCTGATGCAAAGGTTTCTAGTAGAGAAGTAATTTAGAGCATCGTGGCATTTCCTTTCTTAATTAATTCCAACTGGGGCTGCGTCTAGAGGAAGCATCGGAGTTGATGGCTTCCTCGCCGTGCGGGCTCTTCCTGCTGTATTTGTAAACACCAGCCCGGCCTCAGAGCTAGGCTGGGCTCTGGTTTGAATTAAAACCCAGGCCGAAGGATCAACCCAGCTGTGCTTTCCTGTAAGCTCTGTCAGTTTTCCAAAGCTTGTTAACATGCTAATATAAAAGGAAATAGGACGGACTTCAAGGAATTTACAACTGGTCTTAAACTTCAAAGACAGAGCTACATGGATGCAGCACACACACAGCCAATATGTCTCTCCATCCCCTCTCTGCTCAAACACAACCCAACACAAAACAAAAAACCCCCAAACTAATAAAAGTTCATGTAACAACCCAGGGATGGCTCTGGATGGCTGTTGGGTTGAAACACTGTGGCCACGATCCATGATGTCACAGGCCCGGTTACAACATGAGGTTTTTGGTGCATTGTGAAACGTGGGGCAAAATTAGTAGGTCTGATTGCAGACGTGATAAATATTTCTCCAGCCCTCAAGAGAGTGACGCCAACCCAGCCTAAATGGTCGGCTCCCTTGTTCTTCCCCAAGGCAGAGCTGGCCAGGTGGGTTGGGTGGGAAGGGAGGACCGGGCCATCCTCACCTGCCAACCCCCCGTCCAGCCTGACAACAGGGGCTTGTGATGAACGCAGGAGGGAGAGGCTGGGGCACGTTCCTCTGCAAATGGTGATTCATTTTCCAAGCTGTCTCTTGGAGATTTTGACAACAAATAGAAAAAGCACATTTTTTTTTTTTAAATGTCCTTTCAATGTTCTCCTTTCTCCAATGAGTATTAGCAGGTAGTATTTATCTCAGTCTGCTGGTTGTGGATGCCAAAACCCAGTTCAAACTTTCTGGTTAACTTCCTCTGAACATTTCCAAATTGGATCCCAAATAGTGAAGCAGAAGTTCCCATCCAGGATGAGGCTCAACGCTGTGGCTGTGACCCCTTCATTCCTCAGGCTCGTTAATGGCTGACCGTGGGCAGTGTTCACCCAAATGCATGCGCCCTTGTGGGCCCACTTAGGTTGTCTAAGAATTGCTCCTTCGCCAACTGTTTTTACATGGTCAGTGCTAGGGATATAAGGTAACCATATCACATAGGGCAAGCTTGCTCAATCTCAGCACTGTTGACAATATGGGCAGGAGAATCCTTTGCTGTGTGGCTGTCCTGTACCTCATGGGATATGTAGCCACATCCCTGGCCTCTACCCACGAAAATCCAGTAGTACAACCCACATTCCCACCACCTTCCAAATCAGGACAATAGAAAATGTTTCTGGCAATTGCCGAATATCCCCTGGGGGTAGAGTTGCCAGATAAAATATAGGATGCCTGGTTAAATTTGAATTTCAGATTAACAATGAATACTTTTATCTATATTATACCTTGTGCACTATTTGGAACATGCCTAGAAGTTGTATTTTGTTTATCCAAAATTCAAATTCAACTGAGCATCTTCTATTTTTGTTTGCTAAATATGGCAGTCCTACCTGGAAGGCAATAATTACCCCCCAGCTCCCTTGAGACCCACGGACTTAGGGGAAAAACATATGAAAGTAACTGCTTCTGGTCTCTGGTTTGCCCCATTCTTGGCCATATTATCTCAGGAAAACCATTTATATTCTTGGAACCTTCCTCTCTTCAGTGAAAAGCGGGGTCATGAAGTCTGGCCCCAGCTCATTGTTAAGAAGATTCAATGAGACAAGGCTTTACCGAGCAGGTGAGTGCCCGAACCCACTCAGACCTGCACTGTCACTAAACCCCAGCTCTCCGGGGACCTGCCCTCCCCACCCTGGTGCCACTGAGCCATCCCTGGCCCTAGGCTTGGCCAATCAGAGAATCATATTTCTCCAGGCACACGGATTGGCTCATGGAAAACCATGTGACCCTAAAGAGCCAATGGGAGGCCCCATGGTTTTTTTTTGTTTTTTTTTTTTTGCAGGGACTTTTCGGAGCTGCACCTGAACTTGCAGGCTGCTGGTGTCTTTCCGGGGGGTGGGGGGGGGGGCGGGGAGGGGGAAGCTGACAGACTAAAGCAGAGCTGAGGGATGGGGAGGGAAAGCCTATCTGCACCTCTGGGCTTTTCCGTGTATAAACCAATACCACATCGGTTGAGCTGGGGTTTCTGCCAGGCACAGCTAGCCAAAGAGGCCCAGCGGACTCCACCTGTGAAATGGCTCTGGTGTGCCTCCCCCACCCTAAGTGTTCAGTAAATGTTAGATATTATTATTGCTGTGATGGCTATTGTTTCCTCAAATGAGCAGTAGTGTCTTTTTTTTTTTTTTTTGAGAGCTCGTGTCTGAGCAGGGGAGGAGGGGCAGAGGGAGAGAGAGAATCTTAAGCAGACTCCACGTCTAGCCAGGAGCTGGAGCTGGAGGTGGGGCTCCATCCCAGGACCCTGAGCTCATGCCCTCCCCCCCC
>NW_022589753.1:5942049-5959514 GCF_004348235.1 Phoca vitulina | reverse complement strand
CCCCCCCCCCCCCCCCCCTCGCCCCCCCCCCCCCCCCCCCCCCCCCCCCCGGGCACTTAACCTACCGAACCACCCAGGCACCCCGCTGAACGGTAGTGTCTGAGTTCGGAGGCCATCTCTTCTCTTCAGGGGCTTTCTGGTGGGTGTGCCAGACCCCTGGAGGGCTTGAAGCAGAATGGACAGATAGGTGGATAAATGAACAAACTGGGTGCACTGTGGGAAGCAAAGTGTTTACTTACACACTATCCAAGTTCCCCCTTGAGAAGCTTTGAATGAGCTCCCCATTGCTGTGGTTGCTGTCTTTTCTGCCTCCACTCGGCCCTCCCCGCACACGGGCTTAGCCTTTGTGCATGATTCATGCCCGCTGTTACCACTTTTGCTCTTTCTGGTCCCTCTGTTTGGATCACTCTCTCCAGAATCTTCTCATGGCTCCCTCCTTTACAACTCAGGTCTCCACTCAGGGGCCACCTCCTCTGGGAAGCCTTCCCTCATCACCCTTAGCAGCCACCCATCCTATCTTGCTTTATTTCATTCATGGCGACTATCACCATCCAAACCTACGCTCTGTTTGCTCACTGCCTGTCCCTTCCCCCACGCCCACCAGGTAAGCTCCATAACGATGGGATCTTCAACCTTTGCCACTGTCCCCAGCCCCTAGAAATTCCATCCACAATGGCAGATGCTTGATAAATACCTTGCTAAACAAATACAAGAGTATTTACATTTCTGGCTTCCTCTGTAGACTGTGAGTCCCTGGAGGGCAGGTGCCTGTCTTACTCGTTTTGAACCCCCAGGGTCCGGGAGGTACTGAATGAGGCCTCAGTGCCCCAGTGTTGAATGAATGCATGATTTTTGAGGCCATGCTAGTCCCTGAGGGCAACCGAAAGATCTGGGTGGGGCTCCATTTCTCAGCCTCCTGGGCACACCTGCCGTTGCTAAGTGGCCTCCAGTGTCCCCAGGAGGAGTAGGCAGGATGGGAGGTGGGGCTGGCATCAGCTTCGAAGCCAGGCGGGGCAGAATTAGAGCCTCGGGGCTGCTGTTTTCCAACAGTGTGATCCCGGGCTTCAGATGCTCATCTGTAAAGTGGGAAGAATGGGGGTGGGGGAGGGGGGAGGGATGGTGAGAATTGCTGAGGCAAAGCACGCACCACACTTAGAAACACCCCAGCCAGGCTAGCACTGGGTGGCATGGATAGATTTGTTTCTATTTATCTATGCATCCCTGCATCTCTGCCTTCATCTCTTTGTCACTCCTGAGGAGGGAACTTGCCTCCTTAGAAAGAAGGTTCCCTGTGGAAGCTCACACAGCTGGTCAGAATTTTCTGATCAAGTCCTGGCTGCAAATCCCCCAGCTTACCTCTTGCCTCCCTTTCCACCCTCGTACCTCCCGGCTCCCACCCTGGGCCCGCGTTCCTAGTGACATCCTCAGGGCCTTTTTTTTTTTACCCCCAGGTGGGTGCGTTTTATTCTAGACAGAAAAAAATGACAAAGTCGCTCATAAACTGAGCTGTTTTTCACACTGTTCTGTCTCTGACAGGCTGTTGGAAGAGTTGGGAGGAGAGGTGCTACTGTTATACTTTTGTTATTCGGCGCTAATTAGAAGAAAGCCGAGCGCTGGAACGGAGAACATTGTTTCCATAGGAATTAAAACGAATCCAGATTAAAAGTCTTCTGATTCCCTGGTGCTGCATTTGGAGCAAAATATTTTGCTTGGCGCTTAAGGGATTAAAATTACCTGGTTGATCGAAGCGCATAGATACACTATCATTTTTGTGATAATTAAAGTCTGTATTCTGAGTGTTTCAAGGCATCTGACCGTTAGGTTTCCCTGGAGCAATTGTAACGAAGATGCCCGGCAAGTTTGCTGCGTGGGAAAGTGCGCCTTTGATCAACAGAAAGGCACATTGTTTGTCCACAGACTGAATAGGAGAGGTAGAGGGGAATTTCCTCCCCTTCAGGGGAAGCCGGATGCTATAGGAAAGAGCTTGAGAGGGGGATTGCAGGGAACACTTTTTCTCCAAAAGCCACTGTGCGCTGGTGGCACGTTCTGGTGACAGGCTCCCACGTGAGCTGTGGCAGCCTCTCACGGACTCCTCACCGGAGCTCACGGGGTGGGCTCTCATTACTGTTCCCATTTCTCCAGAGGGGGAAGGAGAGGCTCAGAGAGATTAAGTCATGTGCCCAAAGTCACACAGCAGGTAAATGGCGATACTGGGTTTGGATCCCAGCGCATCGGGCTGTGGGGCCCATGCTTTAGGGGTGCTTGGCTCTGGGAGCATTTTTATTGTCCAGCTGCCCAGGTGAGGGAATGGAGATGCAGAAGGTCCCCTCCAGCTGGTGGCACCTGGTGAGAAAGGGCGGAGGCATGACCCTGAGTGGCCTCCTGGCTCCAGGAAGAAGGAAATGCAGAGAACGGGTGGGACACGTGTGTTGTGGGGGCTCCGGGTCACAAGCATGTGAGGCCTGGCCTGGCTTTCCAGTGGGGTGACTGGGGCCAGTGACCATGTCACTGCTCTTGGCCTCAGTTTCCTCGCCTGTAAAGTGAGGATGATAACAAGTCCTTCCTCGAAGTGGGATTTGGGGGTTGAAGGAGATAATCCATGTCAAGCGCTGCATGGCATGCCAGCCTCCCAGTACACCCTAGTTAAAAGCTGGCTGTTACGATCTACATGATGATTATTCGGATCCTAAAGCTGAGCCACTTTCTGGGTGCCAGGACGTGGCTGGAGACAGCTCTTCAGACCAAATTGGATCATCTGGGTTAAGCATGCAACCCGGTCCTGGTTTCCATTTCTCCTTCACTGCCAGGCATGGTGCTGGGCTCTAGGACAAATAGCAGTGACTGTCTTGCTAAGTTCCCGAGTCTTATGTGTACAAGGATAGAGATTGGTGAAGCAGATGAGAGGACTAAGCCCTCTGAGGCCACATAGATTCTGCCTACCTCCCTCACAGGAGACCCATGGTAAAGGACATTGTTGGCCCATTTATTTTCAAAAATGCTTTCACTTCTACCCTCGGGGGCAATCTTCATTGCTCCTGTCTGAGCTACATGGCAGGCTGAGCAACCCTCATTTATCCCCATTTGACAGATGAGAAAATTGAGGCCCACAGAAGTTGAGATGATTTGCCCAAGGCCGGGGAGCTAATTATGTGTGGAGTCCGGGTCTCAACCCCATGCTCGTTCCCACCACATCCTCTCCTGCCTCCTCATGCCCAGTGAGGTGATCATTCTGGTCATGTTGTCATTGGCGGGTCCTATAAGGGCTGGTTGTTCCATGCTGGTAACGAGAAAAACGGGGTGATAGCCCTTCAACTACTTATGATAGTCTCCATAAGTTCTGGCCGGGCAGAAGGCTATGGTCCCCATTCCTTGTGAAAGCCACCCAGTGCGTCAAACAATAGATGCCGAATGAATAACTTGGTGGACCTGGAAGGGAGATAAAACTCACCCCCATTTCCCAGGACTTATTCTGGTTGTGGCAGCATTACCAGTAATGTACTGAGCACCTACCGTGTGCCAGGGACCGTGATGTCTTATCCCTCACTCTTCGCCAGATTGGGAATTCACTTAATTCAACGACATTTCTAGATCTAGGAAAGAAGGCTACGTGAGCCTGGAGCACTTTCCAGGGCTGCCAGATGGAGTACGGGACACATGCAATTTGGAGTATCTGATACTAAAGAGTTACTCATTATTTCTCTGAAACTCATATTTAACTGGATGTTCTTATTCTAATTTGCTAAATCTGGCAACTCTACTAAGATCACACAGGGGTTAAGTCAGATGATGTGCTTCTCAAGCTGCCACTTTTTAACTGCTGGGATATCCTGTCCCATCTGCTTCTAGAGACTGAAGGGAGAAGAGGGTCAGCCCAAGACCAACTGTGGATATTGATGGATTAAAGGAAGAAACGTTCTTGCCAAAGCTTCTGCCAGTTCCCAGGTGTGGAGACCCACAGTAGAGGCCACTTGGTTGGGAAGGAAATTCTCATAACTTTTTTTGTACAGACCAAGGTGGGCTGGAGGTCTGTTTCGGGATGGTGATGGAGATTGGGACTGTTTGACAAAACAAAGGAAGGGGGATTAGGGTCTTATGTGTTGGATGCTAAGGAAAGAGAGGAACAAAGGAATGGAGAAAATAGGACAATGTGGTCAAATTCCAGGATCTGGGGAGAAGAAAGCCAGGAGGAAATCCGTGGTGGCAGGGCTGGTGGAGGAATCATGGAGAATGTGGGGTTTGCATCAGGGCCAAGTTGTCCCCTGCTGTGTACTGTAGCAGCTGCTTGGCCTTGCATTCATCCATCATTTCCATCTAGGTATCAGCTCTCCACTTTTCCAGGGGTAATTGATGGGACTGACCATCCCCTGGAATGGGCTTGTATCACAGGTCTGGCCAATTAGCACAGTCCCTACCTGTGGCTGCAGCAATTGATTTAAGGGTGGCCATATGACCTGAGTCAGTTTAATGTGATCCAATGAGTGACAGCCCTGGAATTTTGGCTGGGTCTATTAGGAAGAAGACATTCTCTTTTGGATTCTTTAGGCTACATGCACAGAAACCACAATGGCATAACTAAGGAGGGTTTATTTTTCTTACTCCCCACTGGAGGTCAGCAGTCTAGGCTGGTAAAGCTGCATCAGAAAAAAACAACAAGGACCCAGGCCCCTACTGGCTCCCTGCTTTTCCTCCCTACCATATGTCTCTTATACTCATGGTTGCAATGTGGCTGCCAGGCTTCCAGCAATTGCATCCATACTCTAGGAAAAAACAGAAGGAGGAATGAAGGGAAAAGGTAGTTGTTAATTTCTATCCCCTGTAAATCAGACAAAAAAGATAGCTTTCCCGTGGCCCCGCCTTATAGATGTCTCCATATCTCTTATTGATCAGAGCTAGGTCACACGCTAATCCTAAATGCAAATGAGTCTGGGAAGGTCAATATTTTTAGTTGGGTACATTGATAATCAAAATAAAATCAGAGATCTGTTTGCAAGGAAGTTGGAGAAATGGATATTTGGAAGACAACACATGGTATAGAAGTTAAGCCTGGAATTGTCAGGGGCCTCCACCGGGGGTGGGGGTGGGGGTGGGGGGAGACTGACTAAGGGTAAAGCAACCCCAAGTCTGTAGAGCCAAGCCAGGGAGAGAGACCATATCTCAGGAATGGGATCACACCAAGCCAGAGCAACCACTAAACATTTTAGCTATTTGAGTCAACAATAACTTGGGCTCCCCTCACAGTCCCTGAGATACAGACACTTTTTTCCCTTCTGAGGAATTTGAGTCAGGTTTCTATTCCTCGCAGTGCGAGTCCTGATAGATCCATGTGCTGAGCTGTGCCCTCACTCCGTCATGCACGGACCTTGAGTCAAAGTCTACTAGATGCATAGTGACAATGTTGCAGGGTGATTCATGCAGCAGATTTTGGTATATATATATATATATACACACACACACACACACATATCTATATGTTTTAAATATTTATTTTAGAGGGGGAGCAGAGGGAGAGAGAGAATCTCAAGCAGACTCCCCACTGAGCATGGAGCCTGACACGGGGCTCGATCTCACGACCCTGAGATCATGACCTGAGCCGAAATCAAGAGTCAGACGCTTAACTGACTGCACCACCCAGGCGCCCCAGATTCTGGTATGTTCTTAATACAATCTGTAGTAATAATCGACTCCCTCTTCTCACGAAGACTCCAGGATCATGACCTGAGCCGAAAGCAGTTGCTTAACCAACTGAGCCACCCAGGCACCCCTGTTGTTGCTATTTTAAATAAGAGAAAACCGACACTTAGACATGCTGTTGGCCTGCCAAGGGCACACAGTCCCGGTGGAAATGGGACTTGAACCCAAGTCACTGTGCCTCAAAGTCTTTTCTGTTGTCCTTGTGTGATGTCTGGGGGGACTGGGCCTATGTCCGGCACCTCCTAAAACCAGATTTAAGGTAGGGGCAGGTCTTTATTAGACAGAAAAGGGGAGAGGGCATTTCGAATGGAAGGACAAGCTTGAGAAAAGTCAAGAAGTAGAAGTTGGCATAGTGCTTGGACACTATGCGAGAATTACCTGATTTGACCAGATGGTAGACATGAAGATATTCCGGGAAGCCTTGACACTAGTCAGGGTCGTCTGAGGGTCACCAGACAGGGTATTACGATTGGATGCAGTAAGTAATAGGGGGTCATCACTGGTTCTTGGACAGGGGAGTGGCATGTAGAAAATGATATTCTTTGAAGGCTCTGTAGCTCTTTGTAGGTAGGTAACAGGTGAGGGCAGATGGAAGGCAGGACGAGGTGCTTGGAGGGATAGTCCAGGCGGTAGCGTGGGGCTTTGGGAAGCACTGGGAGAAACAGGATAGGTCTGTGGCAAGTTTGCCTGGGTCCTGCTGCCCTTGCTGGTTTAGGAGGGGATGTGTGGTCTGATTCTGGAAAGCCTCGCACACTGTTGGCAAGAGACGCACAGAAGAGGCGGCCCTTCTTCTTCCTCCGGATGTGCTTGTCCAGAAACCATCTGGAACTGCAATGTCCATTTTATGATCTCTGGGGAGACTGTGTGAGGGCAAAGCGGGGACCACGTACTGGCGGGCGGAGCCATGGGAAGAACTGGGGTCACAGAGAGAGACGGGCAGTGCGGGGAGCATTTGCTCTGGGGGTCAGGACAGGAGGCTGGCTTCTAGACGCCCCGTCCCAATCCCAGGGGCCCGGGTACTTCTTGCCCTGAAGGTCCCGTGTGTTCCTGCTGCCAAGTCCCTTTTAATGTGAGCTGGCTTGAGTGCATTTTCAGCTTCTCCTCCAAAATCTGTTCTGTGATGAGAACACCTGGACCCAGAGCTTGTGTTGTTCACACCGTGTCCCCAGCAGTCAGGACAGCGCCTGGCATGGAGCGTGGGGTCAGTAAGCACAGGATGGGTGAATGAGTGACTGAGTAAGAGGTGACAGGTGCCTTGGCCTTGAAGAAACGCAGAAAGGCAGGGTCCACACAGGCCACTGCCCCCAGCACCCAGCACTGCAGACGCCTCGGCCATGAAAGTCTGACCGCTCCCTCTGTGTCCCCAACCCTGTGCGGGGCTCCGGTGACCGTGCTGACGTGGGGCGTCGTCATCACGGGGGGTGGGGAGGGCTGGTGAAAGCTTAGACTTCTGGGCCCACGACCCGGCTTTCTGATTCCTTCGTCTAGGCCGGGGCCGAGATTTTGCATTTCTAACAAGTTCCTAGACCAGGCTGGCTTGCTGGCCCAGGGACCCTGCCTAGCAACCCACGGTGCTGGAGGATGGGAGGGCTGGCGTCCCCTGTGGGCCCTCATGATCCAGCTGGGAAGCAAACGGCCCGCAGGAAGGTGGGACGGGAGTGCGTGGGGTCAGGCAGGCCTGGACGAGGGGGGCATCCCCAAGCAGAGGCCGTCTGCGGCCGGCTGGCATGGCCTGTGACCTCAGCCAGTCACGGGATTAGTCCCGTGACAATGAATTCATGTATTTGGGCGTTGTCGGCAGAGGGTCAGCTAGGCTCGGGGATGGAGGAAAGACACGTGTGTGGTTGTGAGCCCCTCTGGGGTGTACTTGAGATGGAGGCGGACATTCACCCCATTGCGGCCCAGGCTGGAGGCTCCTTGCAGCTCCCCAAGTGTCCCTTGCACTGTGTCTGTGTGCTCACCCCCCTGGCCCTTCTGTGTCCAGCGACCTGGTCTTTGGAGAACTGCCCTGGGGCCCCTGGAACCACACTGGGGCAGGCCCAGAGGTCCGGACAGACTTGGGAGTTTGCACACCCAGTGCGGCCCTTAGCTGGGGATGGTCTGGTGGGGGTTATGAAAGCTTGGGCCTCTCACCCCAGGCCAGGAAAACCTCATGGGGTGACTTACCCTCCAGAGTTCCCTGTGGGAGGGGCGCCTGGGTGGCTCAGTCGTTAGGCGTCTGCCTTCGGCTCAGGTCATGGTCCCAGGGTCCTGGGATCGAGCCCCACATCGGGCTCCCTGCTCCGCGGGAGGCCTGCTTCTCCCTCTCCCACTCCCCCTGCTTGTGTTCCCTGTCTCGCGGTGTCTCTCTCTGTCAAATAAATAAAATCTTAAAAAAAAAAAAACCAAAAAAACCAGAGTTCCCTGTGGGGTCAGGCTAAAGCCACTCCAAAATCACCCCTACTTCTCTTCCTACCCCGGGGCCTGCTGCCTCACACGACCTTATTGACCTGCCCCGGCCTCACGTCCTTAGTAAATCATGTGCCCGTGAATTCTCTTGTCAGCTGCTGCTTCTGGCGACCCCCACCTAAGACAGATGCTATTGGCAGGAGCTCAGAGGGGGACACGAGGAGAATGGGGTGGATGGCCAGGGACAGGTGCCCCGAGGAGGCGGGAGAAGGCAGGTGGAGTTGGGACAGCAAGTTCTGGGGGTCGGTGGGGTCACTGTCTTGGAGCCGACCAGAGAGCTGTCCGGGCAAGCCCTCAGCAGCTTCTCCGCCCCCGGAGAGCGGGATCTAGCCTCCAGATGCAGAGACAACACAGGCCCTTCTAGAGCTCTTTCATAAAGTCCTCTATGGAGAAAGCATTCTAGAGTATTTTGGCTTCTAATTTATTTTGACATTTTCCCGTGGTGGCCCACGGCCCAGCAGACACTAGCAGGAACATGCGAGAGCGACGCCGTGGCTTCTCGCTCTGTGGAGGAGCCCCGGGACCCGCCTGTGGTGTCTGGGAGCGGCAGAGGGTCGCGCATGGGGGCCGGGCCGCGGGGGTGTCAGGGCTCCCGGCCAAGCGACAGCCTGGCCCCTCCCTGTGCTGGTTTGAGGACAGGTCGGACGTCCACCACTCGCTGCCACCGAGGTGAATTACGAGGGGGCGGGGGACGTGCTCCAGAAACTAGACATTGTCCGCCCTTTGTCTTCATGGCTGCAGTTACCTGCTCAGGTCCTGCCTCCCACGACTGGGGCAGAGCAGGGGGGCGGGGGGTGGGCAGGAGCAGGGGGAGGCTTCCAGCAGGGCTGGAAAGATGAGCACAACATTTATGAAGGTTCTGTGCACGGAAGTGCTCTTGCTTCGGCAGGCCACGTTCACAACCAGGCCGGTCCGTTCCTCCGCATTGTCGACGACATAATGCCATCTGGGAAAACAGTTCTGCCCCAGGGGCGGACGATAACGACAGTTTCCGGTTCCTCTACAGGCCAAGGACTCAATATTTTTGTTTCTTCACCTCAAAACCACCTTGTGATTATTTCCTTGTACAAGTGAGAGAATCGAGGCTCAGAGTGGTTAAGTGGCTTACTCACAGCCACACAGCTGCTAAGTGGCAGAACTGAAATTCAAAGCCAGACCTGCGAGTTGGGCGGGATGCCGCCCCTGCTTCCCTCTCCAGCCTGGTGTCCCCAGGTCCCCTCGAGCACTAGTGCCATCCCCACGGGTCCTGAAAGCTGCCTCCTGCCTCCTGGCCTTCGCCTATGCTGGTCCCTCTGGGGGAGCACCGTTCACAGACTCCTTTCAATCTCTGTTCACCTGCCACATCTGGGAGGGGGTCTTCCCTGCTCTCTCCGTCTAAGTGGGGGCCCCTGCCCCCCGCTTCCTCTATATCCTTTCTTTCATGACCACCATCACAAGCTATGATTAGGTATTTATTTACTTGTTGATCCCTGTATTTCTCAAGAGGGCAAGAACCGTTGGCTTTTTAAATATCCCATTCTGTTCCCAGACCTGAGCACATAATAGGTACTCAAATGTGTCGCGGGAGGAAGCAAGAGCTCTTACACCCCACTGGGGGGTGCCTTGTGATCGATACTGTGCTGTATACATATCAGGTGTTGTGCTCATTTATAATTTTTTTTTTTAAGATTTTGTTTATTTATTTGAGAGAGAGAGATAGTGACAGAGATAGCAGGAGCAGGGAGAAGGAGAAGCAGGCTCTCCACTGTGCAGGGAGCCCGACATGGGGCTCCATCCTAGGACCCTGAGATCCTGAGATCATGACCTGAGCTGAAGGCAGACGCTTAACCGATTGAGCCACCCAGGTGACCCTAATTTTTGTTTTCACACAGGCTGAGGTGTATTTTCTCTGGTTTTTCCAGCTGCCCCTTTGCTGAGGGCAGAGGAGGCTGCACTCTATCCTGTCACACCCATGGGCCTCCTCCAGGATCATCTTTTCTCCAGAAACCTTCCCCCAAATGAAGCCCAACCCCTCAAGTCCCCAAATCCTAGCTGTGTCCATTAGTAATCCCATTCTCCGATGACCAACTATCCCACTTGCCTGGGACGGTGGGGTTTTGTTGCTAAAGCTGGGACAATCCCAAGGAAACCAGGATGCTTGATCACTTTACTGATTAGAGGGCTACTAACAGAAGCTTGTAAAAGAGTGGCTTAAAGAAATGTGGGGTTTACTTCTCTCTTATGTAAAAGAAAAAGTCCGGGGCTGGATGGTGGCTCCATAATGTCATCGGAAGCCCGAGCTCCTTGCTTTCTGTCCTGTCATCCTAAAATCATAGCTCAGTCCTCAAGGTCACCTCATGGTCCCAATATGGAGGCAGCAGCTCCAGCCATCATATACATATCCCAGTCAGGGAAGATGATGGGGAAGTGGAAGGTTAAAAAGGATAGGTACCCATTGAATTAGCTCCTTTAAGGAACTTCCCTGGAAGCCCTATTTGAGACTTCTACTCACATCTCATTGGCTACACGTGTATCACAAGACCATCCCTAGCTGTAAGAGAAATATCATTTTTTAGCAGGATGCATTGTTGCCCTGATTAAAATGTGGTTTTGTTTGTTCGGGAGAAGGCCAGAATATATCTTTGATAGGTCGAGTGGCCTATCATGCAGGTTTGCCCAGAACTTTCCTGGTTTGGTACCACAAGTCCGGCATCCCAGGAAATGCTCGGCTCTAGCAACCGGAGGGTTGGTCGCCCTCTTGCTAAGCAACCTGCAGTCTCCCGCACACCAGCCTCCTGGCTTAGCCACAGCGGCTGCTTTGGGAACACGGTGTTGGATTTTTGTCTGCTACCTTGACATCCAGGCATAAATCAAACATCAAACAGCCTGGGTGATGCATTAAAAAATAATTTCACCATAACCCAGGTGCTAAATTACAGCAGTTGAGCTGTAATTATTTGATACATATCTACCAGGCTGAGAAAACTCGGCCTCAATTAGGAATAAAATTAGACTCTCAAGTTTTCTCCACACACTTCTCTCTTCCAGGGCAAAGTTCCCAAGTTCAGTTGGTGGTTGTTTTTCGTCTAAAATTCGAGTTTGCAGGTTCATTTACATGAGACGCTACTAGGCTTTTGCAAAATCTCCAGATTTGGAGGAAAGAAGTAGGAAGTGGGAGATGGAACATGCCCATCTTTGAGATAGCGGACAGGTCTTGCAAGCAAGCATGAGCTCAGTGCATGGTTTCTCCTGTGACCAGCATAAAAAAATCACCAGCAAACATTCATCAGGCTAAATTACACCTTCAGCTTTTTGCATCTTTGCGATTATTCTCCACTCATGTTCCAGCTGAGGAAACTCAAGATTCTGGAGGCCAAATAATTTGCTAAGTTCACGCAGCTAGGAAGTGGATGGTGAGGCTGGGGTCTGAACCCACATCTGGCTGGTTCTAGAGTTGGGTTTCCAATTTCTGGTTTCAGCCGAACTGCTACATGGGTTTGTGGGAAAAGCAAAAAGGAGAAGGAGGTGAGGACGCCCGGCTGTGCCCAGATCTGTCTTAGCAGCATCCTGAGAGGTGAAGAAAGCACTGCAGTTTGTAACTCCTGGCAATTTAGAGGTTTCTCAACGCATCAGGCCATTTCAAGTGCCCCACGTTGTTAGGATAACAAACGTCATCATGTGTCTTGTTATTTCTGCCCATTTCTCTGGATTGCTTGGCAATCTCTGTCTCTTTGTCACCACCCAGTTTTCCAGGCCCAATTTCACGGATTAGAAGTGGCAAGGCGAGTTTTAGCACCTTATAAAGAGACCCACGGAGACTTCCTGGGCGGAAGTTCCCCAAATCCAAGGCTACGTCACAGCGGAGCAGCCTCCTGGAGGTCTGATGCCCGCTCCGGGGCTGTGACCCTCGGCCAGGTGCTCCTGGCTGCTGGGCACGGGGGTGTCTGGGGTCGGCTCTGGTCCAGCAGATGCTGTGCCCGTCATGCTGGTGAGACACGCGTGTCTCCTGAGGCCAGTGGGGCAGACAGTCCCACGGATTGCTGAGGCCCAGCCTCGGCTCCTTCATCTGTGAATTGGTGACAACAGCCTCCACCTCACAGGGCTGGGGACGGGGGGTGGGGATTGACTGGGGTGGTGGCAGCCAAATGCCTGACACAGTGCCTGACATATATAAGGACTCAGTAAAGCTCAGCCTGAAGAGTGCCCATGAGGAGAAAGGGGGGAGAAGGAGAAGGAGGAGGAAGAGGAGAAGAAAGAGATCATCTGAGCTTTGATTTCTTTAATTGTAAAGCAGGACTAATAGAACCTCGTTCATAAGATTGTAGCAAAGACCAATTGATAGGATGTGTTAGATGCTTAGCATTACGCTCAGCACGTACTAAGCGGTCAATAAGTCTTAGCTGTTGATACAACATGTTGAGCTTCAACCAATTTGGGATAAGCCGCCTTCCTTATAGGGTTATGGTGATCATGTATTTCTTTTCTTTTTTTTTAAAGATTTTATTTATTTATTTGACAGAGAGAGAGACAGCGAGAGCAGGAACACAAGCAGGGGGAGTGGGAGAGGGAGAAGCAGGCTTCCCGCTGAGCAGGGGAGCCCGATGTGGGGCTCGATCCCAGGACCCTGGGATCACGACCTGAGCCAAAGGCAGACACTTAACGACTGAGCCACCCAGGCGCCCCGTGATCACGTATTTGAAGTCAACAGAAAGTGCCTGGTACCTGGTCAGATCTCAGTGTGGGGTTACTGTTCAGACAGCGGTGAGAAAATCATTCTGCCCCGTCGCTGTCCATCGCTGTCTGTGCCTGTGGCCTCCAGGGGGCTGGAGGGGGGCCCGAGAACCTTCCGGAGAGAGCCGAACGGGCAACATCAGCCTGTCCTGGTGGCCCCGTGTCACTTTCCACCCTCTATTTCTCCCGCCAAAGGCCAGGGAAGCAGCACGGGGACCCGAGTCCCGGGCAGGCTGAGTACTGACCTTGGGTGGTCTCGGCGTGCAGGTGGCCATTGGCGGCCCCAGTCCACTGTGACATCTGCCTTCTGTAGAGCACATGTTGACACCACTTGACACTTACACAAGCCAGAAGCTGCCTGGCCCACACTCATCGCCATAATAAACACATGCGGCAGTTTTGAGAGCCGAGCTGTCCCATCCATCAATCCAGCCTGACACCCGAAGAGTCCCTGCGGGGAGGAAGGCATGAGGCTTCAAAGGGCAGAGCCTTGCCGCCAGGTGTGCACATCAGGGACACGGTGCCCTGGGCTGTGGGGGATGGGTGGAGGTGAGCTTGGTGCCTGTGTGAGTGTGTGTGTTTGTGTGTATGCGTATGCACCGGTGCGTGCATGCCTATGTGCGTGTGCAGGTACGCATGTACGTACGTGCAAACGTTACACACGTGTGTGTCTATGCACGTGTGTGCACGTCTGCATGCGCATGTGTGCTTGTGTGTATGGGTGTGTGCATGCGTGTGTGTACATATATGTCTGCGCGCGTGCGTGTGAGTGTGAGTGTGTGTGTGTGTGTGTGTGTGTGTATGCAAGCACATTAGGCCAGCTTCCAAATGCAAACCCCGTCAGGGCCTGGCAGGGCTGTGGAAATGGAAGAGGGGAGGTAGACGGTCCTGGGAGCTGGGGGACAGTGGAGAGTGGTGGGGCCTGTGCCAGGCAGGAAGCCATGCCCATCGGAGGGGCGCAATTGCAGTTCCCTGCTCCCCAACTGCGACATGCTGGAATGCAGGCCTTGGGTTGTCAGATCGTCCCATTTTTCAAGAGAAGACAGAAAACTGGATTTTTATGTGCAATGTCCTGACTTTTAAGACTCTATTGTCAGCTCATCAAGGAGATTTAAAATGTCTGCTGGATCAAACAAAACACACCCACGGCTGGAATTTGGCCTGTGGACAGCCGGTGTAGTGTATATATTTTCTGTGGTGGAAAAGGGACTTCCCTACCAGGCTGGGCTCTTCCCAGAAAGCCCTGCATCGACCTGGAGCAGTGGTTCTCAGCGAAGCGACTTCGTCCCCCCAGGGACACTTGGCAATGGCGGGAGACCTCTTTGATGATCAAAACTGGGTGTTGCCGGCAGCTGGGTCGAGGCCCGGGATGCTGCTACACATCTCCAAGGCACGAGACAGCCCCCCTCTCCATGATGAGGACCGATCTGGGGGCACCTGCCTGGCTCAGTCAGTAGAGCACGTGACTCCCTCTCAGGGTCATGAGGTTCACCTCGTTAGGGGTAGAGTTTACTTAAAAAAATAAAGAAGAAGAAGAAGAGGAAGAAGAAGGATCTGGCTCCAGGTGTCAGTGGTGAGAAGCCTGAAGTAGGATCATCCTGAAAATGATTTGGGAAGGCCAGCTTCGTGCTGTCGAAGTCCTAAGCCTTGAGCAAGAGCCTTTAGGGGGCATGTGACCAACTGAGAATCCCATCTGCAGAGACGGTTTGAGAGGCCGCCTTTCCCGTAAGTGTTTCACACGCCTGAGATCACCAAACCTCCCACCACCCCATGAGAAATACCACTGCTATCCTCATTTCACAGGTGAAACCAAGACAGAGTCTCTCACACACACACACATGTGCGTGCCAGGGAGTTGGCAGAGGCTGGCTGTAACTCAGGGCAGTCTGGCTCCCAAGCCTACCCCCTTAATGACAGGGCTACACCGTGAGAAATCACGGGCTGAAATTATTTTGCATTCTCTTGCACACCCGAGAGTTGGGATTCTGACTGCTTTCCCTTCTGGGAACAACCTTGGCTTAGAAAGCTCCTACTCATCTGTCCAGTCTGAGCTGGACAAGTGCCGACTCCAGAAAGCTCCCCCTGGGCGGTTGAGTTGGGTCAGGCCCCACGTTGGAGCTCCTCCCACCAACTAGGAGTTTCCCCTGTCATAGCTCATCTCCCCTTTACCGGGCCCGCTTCAGTTTCTGTTTTAATATCTGAAGAGCATCTCTGATGGCTATGCTAATTCCTGGCATGTACTTGGCAGTGACCAGGAATTTGTTGAATGCATGGGTCCATGAATGGTGGGTGTTTCCTTGCTGCCCATCTTAGCTTTATTTCTGAACTTCAGAGTGCATTGCTGAGTCTTTACGATGAGCCAGGCACTGTTCTAAGTACTTTACGTGTATGAACTTGCTAAATGCTTGCAACAGCCTCATGAGGTAGGTATTAACACTGGCCTCCTTTATCCTTGTTTACTCGACTTCTCAGGCAAAGAGAAGTTGAGGCACTTGGCCGAAGTCACACAGTTCCAAAGCCACAGGAACCTCCCCAGTGGCCGCCGTGAGTACTCTTTCTGCAGCCCTGAGGACAGAGCTGAGTTCTGTGCTTGTCCCGATGCTGTGGTCCCAGGGGAAGGGCTTAGTGAGTAATTATTATGTGACTCAGGATCAAACAACCATTTCATTGAACATCTGCAATGTGGAAGGCACTGAACTGGATGGAGTGGGTTTATATTTCTTTGTCATCTGAATTTCTTGTTTAGATAGTCACTCATTTATATCCTATTAGTATATTTGACATTTTTTTCTTACTGAACAGCAATTACTCTTTATATATCAAGGCTCCATACTGTGTGTCACATTTTTCATATTTTTCTTGATTTTACCAATTTTGTTACCTCTCCACATGTTTATAATATTTTATTTGCTGTGCAGGGTTTTTTATTTCAATTTTTAGAGCATCCAAATTGTTCTTTATAGTTTCAATCTTCAGTGCCGTGCCTCAAAAGATTCTTTCCATCCCTAAGATTATAAAATAGTCATTCATATCTACTTTCCCCAGTTCTTTCATTTCATTACTTCATTTATTTATTTGCTTACTTAGTGACTTAACAGTTCAATCTTTGGTCCACCAGGAATAAATTTTAGCACATGCTGTGAGGCAGGAATCTCACCTTATTTCTCTCACTTGGTCCATTTCTACGTTCTCCATAAAAACGTGTGGAGAGAAACTTTGACTAAAATAGGCAGCCACAACCTTTACAACACCTTTCTGAGCAGCTCAGCTTGTAAACCACATCGTCCTTCAGTTGCCTAAAAAATATATATATATATATACATATATATGTGTATATATAACATACAAATCTGTAATATACAAATGGTATACTTACGGATATAGCATTCTGTTTTTTGTGGTCACATAACACTCGGGACTCTCGAAAGACGAATTTTCTTAGGCATTTACGTGAAGGGGGTACAGTTATGCGGCCTTGTCATTTGCCCATCCCACAGCCATCACTGCACTGGCCCCTGTCCTTCCCAGATGCAAACCACCTCTTTGTTCACATGACTGGCAGACATCCCTTGATACATACCAATTAAAAGCATGAGGTATCAGTTTTAGTGTCGACCGGCACAGGTGAATGAGATTGGTTATTCCAGAGGGAGTAGGGCCACCGGGACCCCTGCTGGTGTGAGCGAGGAAGTGGGATGGTAGGATGGTGCTGGAGGACCACGTGAGAACCACACGGGTGCTGGGTGCTGGTCATTGTGCTGTGGGCTTTGCATTCATGCTAAAGAGGTGACATCCACTATTAGGTCCATTCCACAGAGGAGGACATTATGGTGCAACAAGATGGAGTGACTGCCAAGGTCAAACGCCTACTGAGACTAAACTAGGCTGCCTGATTCTCTGCCCTGGAGCCTTGTAAAAGTTCACAGTGATAGACTTCGAGGCATGCTTGCTCATCAACCCAGTAATTCCTTGTCCAGGAGTGTGTGCCTGGGACAGAATTATGGATGGGCAAACAGGTCTGGGACAAGAGTATTTATCAGAGGGTGGTTTCTAACAGTGAAAATTTGGAAATAGCTTAAAAGTCCATCAAAAGGAAAGTGGTCAGCTCGACTACAGTATTCATATATCCTGGACTACTATATAGCTCTTAAAGAATTATAAATATACTCTTTTGATACACATAGTTCCCTATATATTAGTGCATGTACAAAGCAGGTCACACATTTTATGTATTGTATAATGTCATTTTTGTTGTTTAAAAAATATATAGACAGAGAAAAACATGGAGGTTAGAGTCAGGTTTCTCAGCCTCAGCACTGCTGACATTTGGGCTGGAGAATTTTCTGTTGTGCAGATATATCTTGCGTAGGATGTTTAGCAACATCCCTGGGCTCTATCCACCAGATGCCAGTGGCGTCCCTCTCATCCCTCATCCTCCCAGTAGTGACAGCAACGATGATCTCCAATCATTGCCAATGTCCCCTGGCAGACTGTATTGCCCAGGTGAGAACCACTGGGTTAGAACTCCTCCCTCCCTCCCTCCTTCCCTCCCTCCTTCCTTCCCTCCTTCCTTCCTTCCTTCCTTCCTTCCTTCCTTCCTTCCTTCCTTCCTTCCT
>NW_022589753.1:5794726-5942039 GCF_004348235.1 Phoca vitulina | reverse complement strand
CCTTCCTTCCTTCCTTCCTTCCTTCCTTCCTTCCTTCCTTCCTTCCTCCCCTCCTTCCTCCCTTCTGTCCTTCCTTTCAGTTTCTGCTCAAATGTCACCTCCTGAGTGGCCCTCCTTGCCCACGCTGCCTAAAATGCCACTCTATTCAGAGATCCAGCACCCCCACCCCACCCCATCTCCTCTCTCCCTTTTCTTTACCAGACTCAGCACTCCCAGACATCCCAACACTGTCTGGTTATTTCCTGTCTCCTGCCCTGGAGTGGAAGCTCCTTGAGGGCAGTGACTTTGCTTAGCTCTTTTCTGTATTTCTTGGCAGAGGACAATGGTTAACACACAGTAGGTACTCAACAAATGTATGTTGAATTAGTAAATACCAGAGACCAGAGCTAACATTTTTGAGTGCTTACTGGATGCCAGGCCTTTTTGTAAATGCTTTACTTTTATTAACTCATGTAATCCTCCCAAAAACCCTGGCAGGTGGGATCGATTATTACCCTGCTTTACAGGCAGGGAAATCAAGGTCAGAAAAGTCATGTGGCTGGTCAAGGTCACATCTTTCTAGGTGACTGAGCGGGATTTGCTCTTCAAAGAGCACTAAGATGAACAGGCGAGATCACATAGGTCCTTGTACATCTGTGGGAGCAAAGCCTTGGGTAAGTTGTGGGTTAAGTTGCATTGTGGTGTCCTCTCCTCTGATAGGACCACCTTTGGAACAGCGTGAGTTGTGAGTTGAGTGTTACCTCTCAAAAGATATAGCCATCTGGAACCTCAGTAATAGGACCTTAATCGGAAGGATCTTTGCAGATGTGATTACGCTAAGGATCTCGAGATGAGATCATCCTTAAGACAGAAGAGGAGAAAACGCAGAGACACGCCGAGGGGAAGGCTGTGTGGGGATGGAGGCAGTGAGTGGAGCCCTGTATCTCCCAGTCAGGGAGCTGGCAACCACCAGAAGCTAGAGGGAGGCATGTGCCTGAGCCTCCCTCAGAGCCTCTAGAAAGAGCCAATCCTGCCAACACCTTGATTTTGAACTTCTGGTCTCCAGAACTGTGAGAGAATAAATTGTTTTAAGCCACCGAGTATGTGGCAGTTAGCTATGGCAGCCTCGGGAGATGAATGCAGCACCCCAGCTAAGACAGCTCGGGCAGTGTGGCTCACACTGGGACAGCTTACTTCTGCCCCATCCCCGAGACTCAGTTTTCTCATCTGTGAAGTGGGGATTCTAGCCCTATCTACACCACGTTGTGGTGGGGATTAAATGAAAGAACAGATGTTAGCACTCGGCTGGGCGCCTGCCACCGGATAAATGCTCCATGAATGTTGACTGTTTTTATTCTTTTATCAATCTGAAATGTGTCCCCAGGGGTCCTGAGTCAGAATCAAAACTGAGGCCAAAACACATTGTTCAGTTCTGTGGACAAAGATATTCATGGGTCGTTGGTCCTAGAACAACAACAAAACATGGAAACAAGCCCGTATTCACCCCAAGAGGCAGAGGGATGCACGCTGGGGTGTGGGGGGATGTGGCGGGGAGTGGTGTTGGTCATTGAAGGACACTCAGGAGACGTTATGATCAATGTGAAAACAATCTCAGGGCTGAGGTTAAGTGGCTAAAAGAAGGATATAAAATTGTATGTGCAGGGGTGCCCGGGTGGGGGCTTAGTCGGTTAAACATCCGACTCTTGATATCAGCTCAGGTCTTGATCTCAGGGTTGTGAGTTCAAGCCCCGCTTGTATTGGGCTCCATGCTGGGTGTGGAGCCTACTTAAAAAAAAAAAAATTGTATGTGCAGAATGGTTACAATTGTGTAGGAATAAATGTAGAAAAAAGGCTGAAAGAAAACACCAAGAAACCGTCATAGGAAAGCAATTTAAATCCACAAATACAGGAAAGGAGGAAGGGGGAGGGGAGAGGAAGGGAGGGCACGCCAATCACTGGGGTGACAGGGTGACGTTAATCCGGCCTATGTGTAGCAGTTAATACCCTCCAGAATATTTACGTCCTTTATCCCAATCCACGTGGCAGTTTTAATAAACTTTCAGCTTCAGGTACCTTCTCTAAAATGTGTAAGATCTCTCCTCCCACTCTGGGCCACGCTCTGGCTTTGTGTTCACGGGCTTAATCTCTATTGGCCCCAGTTTCCCAATCTAAAAAAATGGGGATGATAAGAGCCCCTGACTCACTGAGTTGTCGATAATACCGCAGTACCATGCTCGGCACTTAGTAGGCTCTTCATAAACTCAGGCTGCCGTTTGTACATGGGGACAGGAGCCTAGTGGACATTTCCATGGAGACCAGCGGCTGTGGGGCCGCCTTCCCAAGGGGGAGGATGCCCTGGGATGCTGGCAGACCCCCAGGGCAGGAAGGCAGGTAGGAAGACGGGAGGGGATGCCCCGTCAGCATCCTCACCAGGGGCAGCCCCGTTTCATCTCGGCACAAGACAACTTCCTGGTTCAAAGACCAAAGGTCTTTAAAAAAAAAAGAAGGGAAAAGGGTTTGTGGACATCAAATGCTGTTTTAGAAACACTGTTTTGATGATTTAAACATAAGCAAATCCGAAACATATGGATTACATTTCTCCCGAAGGGTTTAAAAGTTAAGGGGGTGCGGAAGGGAGTTGTCTTGGGCCAAGTGCATGTTGATTTTTGCCAATCTTCAGAATCTTCGGGCAATAATTGGAGACATGTCCTCACACCCCAACCAGTGCTAAGCTGTGCTTTTTTTTTTTTTTTAATTGCTGTTATGACTCACTGTTGAGTTGGTGATTATTTTTATCCAGTTAATGAAGGTAATCTATAAATTACCACTGACCCAGATTCATGATTTAATAAGATTTAAATTACACACCCATGCTCGCTCCGAAGAAGGGGGCTGGAGCCTCTTTCTGAATGTAACACATGCATCTGCCTGTTCTCAGAGGTCCTGAAGCTCAGATGTTCTACGACCGCCTCCCCTGCTCCCATCCGAGCTCATGGCCTCTCCAGGGTGACATTTGGGGCCACCTGGTCTATTTCCAGGCCCTGTGACTATACATGCTCGGTGGAGGCTGGCTTTGGACTCAGTAAAGAACCCCGGGGGGAGACCCAGAAGGCAACCACCTTGCTCCTGCTGTCATGTCTGTGTGCCCTCCGCTGACCCCCGGCCCCTCTCTGGGCCTCAGTTTCCCTCTGTATGACGTGAGACAATATTGGTCTTTAAGGGGTTTCTTTTTTTTTTTTTTTCTTAGAAAGAGAGAGAGCACGGGGGCGGGGGGCAGGCAGGGGAGAGGCAGAAAGAGAATCTTAAGCAGGCTCCCTGCTGAGCCACGACTCTGAGATCATGACCTGAGCCAGAATCAAGAGGTGTACGCTTAACTGACTGAGCCACCCAGGTGCCTGGTCTTTAAGGGGTTTCTTGGCACTAGTGTGCGGAGCCCGGGTTTCCCAAAGTGGACCCTGTGGAACCCTGGTCCCCGGAATGCTATGGGGAGAAGTGCTCCATCCTCAAGCATGTCTGAGCATGGTTGGTTACACACTTGCCCGACTCATCCATTCACTACACCACATGTCAGCAGTTCAAGGTCAAAGTCAAGGTCACCACTGCCTCTCACCCTGCAAAGGCCATAGCTTCCAGGAAGCTCTCCTGGTTTAAGTTAGGTCAGGTCCTGCCCCTGCCTTTTCAGCTCTTCCAAAGCCTCTGTGGCCCTTAAATCAAAATCGCTCTCCTGAGCCTGCACGAGGCTGGGGATCTGTACCCAGAACCAGCTTCCTGGGCAGGCTAACCCTGTCAGCGACACGGGCCGGTGCTCAGCCCCGTGCCTAATTTAAACACTCTGTCATCTCTGTCTTGAAATTCTTAGTAAGTTTACCCAATGGGTCTGCATTTTAACTTTGCTCTGGACCGTTTGAACCATGTAGCAGTCTTGCCAGCACCCCGGACTCGCCTTCTGCCTGACCTCACCCTCATTCTCCCCCTCCTCGCTGCTCATGGGCCTTCCTTGCGCTCCTCTGTATGTCTGGGCTCCCCCTCCGCCTGGAGGACGGCCCACTCTCCCGCCCCTTTGCTCTAACTGGACGCACTCATCGTCCCTCATGCCCCAGCTCAAGCAGCAGTTCCTCAGGGATGGGGGGGGGCGGGGGGGGCTCTTCCACCCTAGACTACCCAGGAAGGCACCCCCAAGGCCACCTCCCTGCCATCTCATTCCCTTTGTGGCACTATTTGGAATCGCCTAGTTGGCCCCACAAGTGAAAAGGGGACGGGGCCTTTCTGCTTGTCTCTAATGCAGACTGAGAGCCTGTCAGAAGGGAGGCGCTTTTCTGGTAATGAAGCCCACTCTGTCTGTCTCCCTCCCCAGCTCCCCAGCTCCGGAACAGGTTCCCGCCCCCACCTCCCACCTCCTCTGGGGAAGCCCCATCCCCACCTCTCTGCGACCTATCCCCACTCTCTGACGGTCCAGCCTCCTCCACTCTCCCATCTTTTCTCCTTTCCCGACCCCCTCCTGAGCTCTCTGGCTTCCCCCAGCTTCCCTGCTCCGAGGCCAGGCCGGGAATCCCAGTCCCTCTCCCTACCCACCCCCGCCCCCAGCCCTCTGCCCACCGGGAAGCCCCTCTCAGGATCCTCTGGGACTCACTTTTATCAGGCCAGCCTCCAGAAGTCTTCCAGCTTCTGACCCGTTTCTCGGATCATCATGGTTTCATGTTACCCCCTCTCTGGGCCCTGTGTCTGGGGGCTGCTGGTGGGGTGGGGGGGACACTTTCACTAGAGCCCTTAAGTGGGGGCAGCCGCCCTGGGGGGGGGTGAGACAATGGAACTGAGACACAGATGCTTCTTTTTTCATCAATTATCTGTTTGTCTTAATGGGCAAGGCTACCTTCGTTAACATTCTAGGAGTGGGGTTAAATGAACTCTATTAAGAAGTTCAGGGGACAGAGCCCAAGGCTGTGCACAGATCACAGAAGGGGTTTCAGGAGAGCAGACATGAGGAAACACAGCTTTACCCCCACGTGGAAAGCCCGTAGCCTGAGGGCCGGAGAGCCTTTCCAGCGTGGTGGAGGGAGGCAGGTGGGTGCTGGTTTCAAGTCACCTCTCTGGGGAAAGCACTGTGACTTTCAGCAAACAAGGGGACCCATCTGTCCTGTTTTGGCTGAGAGTTTCCTGCCCATTTTCACACTGAAAGTCCCGTGTCCTGGGAACCCCATTAGTCCCAGGCAAACCCTAAAACAGGCCCAAACAAGCTGCATCCCACCCACCTTGAGCATCTGACTTTCCCTAAGTTCCCTTTTCCACCCTCAGCTCCCCTTTCCTCTTGGGGAGCTGGCTTCAGCCCCATCCTCTGCCCCTGCAGAAACATCACTGTGTCCCCACTTTGCCGGGGCCCCCAGCTGGGCTGTCCCCAGGAGACCAGAGCATGTCTGTTGGGGAAATCAGGGTCCATCCCAGGACCGCCCCCCAAAAGGCCCATACATCTACCAGGAACAGTGAGGTCCTTTGCTACCAACCAGGGATTTGCATCTGGTGGGAAGGTTTTTTCATGTTTCATTTTATTTTTATTTGAAGTAAAATACACGACACATGAAATTTACCATCTTACCTATTTTCAAGTGTACAGTTCGTAGTGTTAAGTACATTCACACTGCTGTGCAGCCCATCTCCAGAGCTCTTATCATTGCGCAAAGCAGAAAGTCTGCACCTGTGAAACCACAGCCCCCCACCCCTGCGCCGGGCCCTGGCACCCACCTGGCGTCATGCTTTCTGTCTCTGCGAATCTGACTCCTCTAGGGACCTCATGCCAGTGGAATCATGCAGTATTTGTCCTTTTGTGACTGGCTTGTCTCACCCAGCGTAATGTTCTCCAGGTTCATCCACGTTGCAGTTTTTAAGGCTGAATAATATTCCACCGTGTGGATACACCACACTTTGCTTATCCATCATCCCTCTACAGATACTTGGGTTGTTCCCACTGGGAAGGTTTTTTTTTTTTTTTAATTTATTTGAGAGAGAGAGAGAGCACTAGCAGGGGGAGGAGCAGAAGGGGAGGGAGAGGGGAAGCAGACTCTCCACTGAACAGGGAGCCCGACGCGGGACTCCATCCCACGACCCTGGGATCATGACCTGAGCCAGACACTAAACCGACTGAGCCACCCAGGTGCCCCTGTTTTTCTTTTTTTTAAGATCTTAAGGCGGGAAGCGAAGAGAAATACCAGCAGAGGATCGTACTGAGGAGCTGGGCTGAGATGAACCTGAACAGCCTGGGGGTCGGGTGGTCTGCGTCCAGCCCGGGGTTCGGGTGGTCTGTGTCCAAGAGGAAGAGAAAAGGAGGAATAATCTGTGCTCGGGGAACACAGGAAGGAATAGGAAGGAAGAAAAGGAGCCAAGAGGACTGTCTGTGCATCAACCCCTTTTACAGCTGCTGGTTGATTCCCTGGAAGAAGCTCCTGGAATAATAACTATTAAAGCAGCCACATTGATCAGTAAGGAACACTTTCTATGGGCCAGGCCCTGTCGGAGGGGTTGGTGTGTGATCTGTACAGTGATTCTGTAAGGTGGGTGTTGTTATCCCCATTTCACAGGCAGGGAAGCCGAGGCACAGATATTTCACTGGTCCATGAAGTTTGGGCTGAAAAGGAAAAGACACTTAGAAGTATCGGAGACCGGGGCGGGGGGTGGGGGGTGGTCTCAGGTTTTGAGCCCATGTCAGAATCACCTGTGGGGCTTGCTCACTTTTGTGTGCTCTCAGGCCACCCAGGGGTTCTGATTCCAGAGGTGCATCAGGGGCTGGGGCCCCCCAAGAAACTCTGGCTGGACAGAGCTTTCGCATAGAAAGGGTGGGCCAAGGACCCACCATGGGCGTCCTCATGTGTTCAATGTCTTAAGAACACATTAGAAAAAGCCTTTCCTTCTCAAAACCTGTTGCTAAGAATCAGACATTGTGCTGGGCATTTGCAGAGCGAGTTTGATCTTCAGCCTGAATCGCTTCTCGGCCTTTTGGCTACGATCAAGTGATCCTCAGCATGGCACATCACTTCCATCCCGAGTCTGGGGGTTTGGCTGTGCAACGGGGTCCCTGATACCTGCTCTGTAGGGTCTTGTGAAACCTCCCTGGGGCCGTTAACTGAGGCATCACAGAGGTCTTAGGTCTATACACCAGCAGGTCTCAAGCATCATTTCCATGGTAACCCCACACCAGCAAAGCTCCTGTGGCTTTTGGATTTCGCCAACTTTGTGACTTGATGGCAAAGCCCAGGTTGTCGCTAGGTCTTGGCCTTTCACAGCTGAACTTGAAAGTGTCCCAATTCTAACCTCATCACCTATGATAAGGAGACTAGCCTCCTGGGACCCAGGCAGGGACGAGGTTTTATGGCATTTCTTTCTTTCTTGTGTTGGCAGAAGCGGTCTTTGGAGGATTCTGAGACAGCCGGAGGAGGGGATGGACTTAGGTTAACAAACAACTTTTTTTTTTTCTTTTTAACAAGTAACACATTTGTGCTAGTCAGTTTAGGAAATGCAGATAATTAGAAAGAAAAGATCAACACCATCCGTAGCCTAACCTCCCCGACATGACCAGAGGCCTTTGGGGTCTCTCATGGACCTGAATCACGAGCCCATAAGCGGGGGGATGAATCCACAGTGCAACATTTCAGCTGCATGGTGGCGGTTTTGACCCACGATCTTGGCAGCTGTCCCTGGTTTGGGGGCCGAAGGAGAGGTGAGGTGTGACGAGAACGAGCTTTTGTTTTTGTTTCTGATTTTTGAGAACTTGGATGAAGTTGGAACTCCCATCAGATTAATGAGTAGTGCTAAGAAGCATACTTGATCCTCCCCCCAAACGGACTGGTTGTCACTTTTGATATTTTTCAAGAGTATAAACTTTTGTTTTCCACGAAATTGGCACTCTGGCAGTCAAACTAAATATTTTAATGTTTTTTTTTTCAATATTTTTATTTCTTTTACAACGTGGTTTCTCAACCTCAGCCCTCTTGATGCATGGGCCAGATAGTTCTTTGCTATGGGGTCATCCTGAGCGCTGCAGGTTGTCCAGCGAGATCTCTGGCCTCCACCCACGAGATGCCAGCAGAAATCTCTGACACCCGCCCCCCCCAACAACAACCAAAAAATCGTCTACAGATGAGTGTCCCTGGGGAACAAAATCATTAGCCGTAGAGAATCCAAACCACTGTTCTAGAAAGTTCTCAGAAACAGCACCCTTTTATCGGCCCAAGCATCCACAGAGCCTAAACTACAGTTTATGCTATGGAATTATATGTGATGGTGTTTTTTAAAGGTTCCTACTTAAGAAAATAGTTAATTAAGCAAGAGGGCTAGCAATAATAATATAGCTAATGTTATATTCCATGTGGTTGGAGTTTGTGTGTACATACTGACATTTTAACATCCATTGCATTTAATTACAATTAGCATTACATTACATTTGCTCTTATGTTACTAATTTTATTTAATAAAATAGGAGGCTTTGGGGAAATTTAAGCTTTTTATTCTTTTTTTTTTTTTTTTTTTTAACAACCAGTTTCCTGACTGAGGGATACTGTTCCATATCAGATATAAAGAGAGCTTTCCCAACAGACTCGAGAAACGGTTGTTGTTGAATAGAGAAAGCTCTCGACGAATTTGCCCCAGCATGTCCCAGATAGGGATACCCTGCAAGGAACAATGGCTGTCTTTGAGACAGTTCAGAAATAGGTATTTTATTCATCGAATGGCCAACCAATTTTTATGAAAGTATACCATGTGCAGAGAGTTTATAGTGGGACAATTTCTAATTTCCTACAAATGGAGAGGTGACCTTTGAAGAACGAGGAAGTTTTTTGTTCCCGGACTTGTCGGGGAAAATCCATAAATGAGAGCACATTTAATACAATGGGACAAATAAGATTTGTCTGGCAGAATCTCATTTGGCCAAACGCAATAAGTCATGTTGTGAAAAAGCCTCTTTAGTATACTGTGTATGTGTCCTTTGTGCGTGCGTGCACATGCTTACATGTGCAAACCAGAGGCGTGGGCTATTTCATTTATTATTTCCCGCTTTTCTCCAGAAACAAAATTGAGGTGAGGATCCACAAAGTTTCTTTGACTATGTCACCATGGGAATCAACCCACCCGTCTTGAAAGAGGAAGAGAAGAATGAATGCATTACCTTCCTTCTCCAATCACAGAAGTCATGCATTATAAAAATAGCATGTATCTTATTGCATGTATCTTACGGAGTGCAGAAAAGTATACAAAAATCAATATCTGTCACCCAAGACGATTACTGTGAAAAGGTTGGTATATTTCTTGCTAGATTCTTATTTTTGATTTGTGTGTACATACACATTTTTAACCAAATGAAGACCATACTTTTTCAGAATTTTCAGTTCCATTCCACTCTATTGTATCCTGAGTCTTTCCCGCAGATAATACAATGTGTAGGGAATAATCATTGCCAGTGATTGAGGCACACAAACAAGGCTCCTGTGGATGGTTGTGCGAGTTGTGTAATGAGCAAGCCTAGGGGCCGCGATGTAAACGGTCCTGCCTGAAGGAAGGTGCTGCTAATTCTAGACACTTTCAGAACATACCTATGTAGTTACTGGTTGCTCCCAGGGGGTGTGAGAGCAGGACTGACTGCTCAAAGGAACTTTGGGGGCAATGAAAGTATTCTAAATGGGGTTGGGGATGTGTCTGCGCAATCATCCAAATGTACTAAAGCTCATTGAACTACATGCCTACAATAGATGAATGTCATGGTATCTTAATTATACCTCAATAAAACTTTTTTTGGTGGAGGGAGACAAAACCCATCTTCCCAAATAATCAAGAGCCAGAGGCGGGGGGGTGGGTGGGGACGCTACTGTTATTCCCACTTCACAAAAGGAGAGCCAAGACTCAGAGAGGGTCCATCACTTCCTTAAGGTCACCTCCCTGCCGTGGGGCCAGTAGCCACTAAGTTGTGACCTGCTATCACTCTGGAGCGGGCCCTTCACAGTCTGCACACCCGGAGCCCTGACATTTGGGGCAGCCCCTCCCTGCTTCCTGTACTCTGGGTCTGTTGTCTGCCAGTCAGTCCGTTCCTGCTCTGCTTCCCAGCCTGGGTGGCAAACACCCAAGCTGACAGAATGGGTTGAGCAATGGAAAAGCAGGGGGGAACCCTCCCCATCGCCCCCCCCCCATCCCGCCTGCTGCCCTTGATCTAAAACACTGTGAGGAGAGACGCTGAGCGCCAAGAGCGCAACCCCCATTGGGTTGCGCCTTTCCCCACCGTGCATCTTGGATGAGTATGATTTATGGCCTGTGTTTGAAGGGATTCTAAAACAATGCAGAGCTTCTGGTGGCCTGTCTGAAAACATGCTCACACACAGTCACCAAACCCAAGTCTGAATCACCCTCCAGAGCCGGAGAGGGATCTTCAAAGTCCTGTCTTCTGGGTTTCCAGCAAGACACGATTGTGGGTTGGGTTGGGAACGAGTGCGGAAAAATTGACTGATTGTTATTTTCGAATGTGGCAATGGTTTTGAGGACAGTTTCATCATAAAGAGCCCCCTTTGTATTTTTATTCTCATTGTGTTGTCATTCCATGGGGGCTCATGTGAAGTCGGGCTTCTGACATCCTCAGGAGAGGCTGTGAGAACCTGGGCTTGCAGACGGATCGCCATCGGTCAGGGGCTGTATCCAGTCAGTGGATGGCTTGTGGGGACCAGGGGAGGGCAGGGGTGTGGGCCAGCTGCCTAGGGGATCAGGAGCAAGCGTGGACGTTGGGCCTCTCCCTCTGCCCATCCTACTCCCTCCACTTCCTCACAGGTGTGACAACCAGTCAATCGATCCCCTAATTCTCATGCAGCAGGGTCAAATGGATAAACAAGCTATGGTACAGCCAGATGGTGGAATAATTTAGCAAAAAAAAAAAAAAAAAAAAAAAAGAGCTACCAGGCCATGGCAAGGGACCTCGAGTGCATATTGCTAAGTGAAAGAAGTCAGTCTGAAAAGGTGATTTGCTGTACGACTCCAACTATAGGACATTTTGGAAAAGGCAAAATACAGAGACAATGAGATTAGTGGTTGCCGGGGCTTGGGCGCAGGGGAGCGATGAGAAGGGTGAGTAGGTGGCACACGGGATCAGCAGGGGGACAGTGAAGCTGCTTTGTATGATACTGTAAAGGTGCATGGATGTCATTATACATTTGTCAAGACCCATAGAATGGACACCACCAAGACTGAACCCTAAGGTACAATGCAGACTCGAGTCAACAATGATGTATCAGGATTGGTTCATCAGTTGTAACCAATGTAGCTCACTATTGCAAGATGGTAATAATAGGGGAGCCTAGGTGGGGGGAGGAAGGGGTACATGGAAACTCTCTGTTGAACTTTCTGTTCAACTTTTCTAAAAACCTGAAACTGCTCTAGAAAAGTCTATTAATTCAAAAAAGAATCATATCTATACCCCAACCTTCCAATGGCATCCTTGGACATATGAAATAAAATCCCAAGTCCTTGCCTTATCCTTACAGAAGCTGACATGGTCTGTGCCTGTCCACCTGTCTGACCTCCTCTCCCACCAACTCGGGTTTGCTGGCTTTAGTCTCGTCATGCTGACCTCCGTTATACCCCTGAGCAGGTCTAACTCTCTACCACCTCAGGGCATTTGCACACATGCTGGGCCTTCTGTCTCCTATGACTGCTAGTCCCTGTTTCCCAGGTTAAAGCTTTATGGCAAAAAACCTCCCCAATCACATCACCATCACACCTAAAGTGTCTCCTGGAGATTTCTACCGCTGAGCCTTTCTGGCTTCATCCTCAATGGTTTTTGAAAGCTGTTACTACTTCTGCTATATGGTTACTTGTTTTATTTGGTTACTCATTGTTCTGCCATTCTCCCTCACTCAAAGGCAACACAGGAAACATAAATGAGGGCAGGAAGTTTCATCTGTTTTGTTATTGATGGGTCTCCTGTGCCTGGAATTATGTCTGGCACACAGTAGACAGTTAATGACTGAATGAATGTACATTTACTGACACCTACTGTATTTGCTGGGGTTTAGTGTATAAAAAACCCATCATTTTAGGTCTTTAAAACTGAAAGTGTTCTAAGGCATAGAATTAGGAATTTTGAAATTTGTAGAAGGGCCAACAAAAAAACCACCCAGGTTCTTAATTTCCATCATGCCAGCCCACCTCACCCCATCCCTACACCTTGCCCCGTGAATCCCAGACACAGCCTGCCCCACAGTGCCTTCACTTCCCCAGCACACCCCGTCTGAACGGCCCCTGAACACCCAGCATGCCGGTTGAGCATCAAGGCGGACAGGCCAAGATTGGAGTCCCGACTCTAATGTTTACCAGCTGTATGACCAACCTCAGATTTTTTACTTGTAAAAAGGAATAATCATGGGACGGACCCTCAGGCTCTTGGGAAGATTACATAAAATAATGTGCCAGGCAGGGTTCAGGGCAGTGGGCAGGAGAGATTAGGATGCTGCCCCCATGGGGGTGTCATCGGTGATGAGGACAGGTGTATTAAGCTAATGAATGGAGCCCAGAGGCAGTGAGGGTAACTGGAGTGGGAAGGGGTGGCAAGGGTGGTCAGGAAAGAAAGCACCATGTGAGCTGAACCCGAATGGTGGGTGGGAAGGAGCCATGTGAAGATCTGGGGAGACTGTTCCAGGTGGAGGAACAGCAAATACGAAGTTTCTGAAGTGGAGACAGGCGGGAAAAAGAGCAAGGAAGTAGATGGATAAAAAGGTGCCAAAATAGGCTAGCTCTCAGTAATTGCTGTTATTAGTAAGATTGAAACCGAGCAAAAGTGTCTATTTTTTTTTCACATTTTACCCCTCCTTCACTGTCCCTTCCAGCTCTCCTGTACCCACTTAGTTATTAAATTATGAGACTTTTTCTGAATCATATTATGATTCAGAAAAAGTCTCATAATTTAATAACTAAGGCTCTGTGTTAGTCACCTATTGCTGAATAACAAATTACCCCAAAACTTAGTGGCTTGGGTCAACAATTAATATTTAGGATCTCACACAGTTTTTTGGGGTCAAGAACTTGGTATCAGCTTAGCTGGGTGGTCCTGGCTGAGAATCTGTCACACGGTTTCAGTCATGATGTCAGCCGGGGCTGCATCATCTGAAGGTTTGATTGGGGCTGGAGGAGGCTCCGTTTCTCAGGTGGCACAGTCCCATGGCTGCCAAGTTGGTGTTGGCTCTTGGCAAGAGCCCTCAGTTTCTCTGCATGGTGTCTCCATGGAGATGTTTGTGTGACCTCACAACATGGCAGCTGGTTTCTCCCAAACCAAGTGATCGGAGAGAATAAGGTAAAGCCATAATGCCTCTTATGACCTCACCTTGGAAGTCACAAACTCCCACTGTATTCTACCCCGGTCACATAAGCCAGTCATGATTCTGTGTGAGGGGGACCTTACAGGAGGCAAGGATCCCTGGGAGCCATCTTGGAGGCTGGCCACCTGAGCATTTCCCCCATCAGATGAACTGAGTTCATTTTCTCCCCGCTGGGGTCAGAATCCATCAATAACTGGTCAGTGACAAAATCCTGAGTGGTGAAAGTCATGGCCTGTCTTTCAGTTTTGATCATTTCTCCCTGTTTTTCTCATCTCAAACAGTTTTTCCTTGCATGGTGGGGGCTTCACTGTTCAAATTCCACCCTCTGATATAACCTGAGAGACCATCGCACACTGATTTAGTCCCTGTGATAGAAATTTGTAACTAAAGTGGGAAGTGAAGGAAATTAATTTGTCTGGCAAAAGTAATTCTACTGCCAGACAGAGAATCTGCCATGGGAAAACAGATGGGAGTATCATGTAAATATAACCAATGCCAAGAAGAATCAGAAAAGGCAACTTGTAGCTCTTTAAATGGTTTTCTTAAAATATTTTTTTGTTGAGGCTACACAAAATGCCAAAACAAGTGAGGGGGTGTGAGGCATTCCGTCACCCCCATCTGCATGTGCAGACACAGCCAAAAACAAGGTGTGACTGTTGGAAATCATGTTTGGGACTCACTCAGTGGTTTCCCAATTGATGGGCATGGAAGGCAATTCACGGAACCCAGACAACTTGGGATCCCCACGAACTGATGCTACTTTGTGTTGCAAGGTTCTGTGCAGGAAATCGGTTGACGTTCAGGTGACAGCCCTATCCTTACTCTTTCAATACCTTTGCAGCAACCCACTAGAAGAAAAGGGCTTTGGGGTTATGACCGAAGGTAAACACAGTTTTAAAAATAGCAGCATCCACATTCATGAGGCTTTACAAGGGGCAAAGGTGCCTTGGGTAATTAAGTTGGGTCCAGCATCAGTGTGTGCAAGAAAGTGTTCCTAAAATGCATTGTGTTTGTGGTGTGTCATCATAAGAAGAGAGAAATGACTGAATTTTAGGAGCCTGTCCACCAAACACTGCAATGTACAGGAATAGGTGATGATGATGAGATGTGGGCTAAATTTAGAATATTTATCCTGTTAATCTCCAGTAGGAGGTAACTCTCCATTTAACTTAGAAGGAGATGGTATGGGCTGGTCAGAGGTCCAACTTGAGTCAGGCCAGAGGGGCGGGGAGAGGGTGGGGAGGCCTCCTGAGAAACGGACGTTGAAGCAAAACATTAGGCGTGAGTCTGTGTTCACAGGGGAAGGAGATAAGTCTTTTTTTCCCCATTATGGGGGTGAGGAACCGGAGGTAGAAGCTGCACCCCAGTTCTGCCACCTGACGTCTTCCCTGGACAATCGTCACTATAATCCACAACCTCCCCACCCCCCATATCACCAAGTTGAATTTAGTCATTAGCTGTTCACATACGTCAGAAAACAAGCTCGAGGTAAAAGTGATAACGGGTGACGTGCCGGGTACCTGACACAGAATCCTGAGATTGTGCGCATAACCCTAATAACAACGACCATACATAACTGACATCGGAGCCCAGGCTGTGCCAACCACCTGGACTCCCTCATCTCGGCCTCACCACTGCACGCAGCAGCTGTATCATGTTCCCATCTTACAGATGCGGAAACCGAGGCCCCAAAAAGCTAAGTAAAGCTAAGTAAGCAGCATGTCCACGTTCGCATCAGCCGTAAGTGGCAGAGCTGGGACAGGGATTGAGAAGAGGGACTGACTGTGAAGATCACGGAGCCCTGCCTTTTCACTGCCTGGCTTCAGTATGTCTCGATACGGGATCCTCCAGGGAGGTTACCCATCCTGGCTGCCCGAGGAAAACTCCTTTAAAGAGGAACCTGCAGCAACTGGCTGGGAGCTGCTTAAGTCAACAGCTTTGGTGGGTAGTTTGGCAACGTCTGTTTCTGCATCGACAGATCTCTGCAGATGTCTAGAGAATACTTTTCCCTAGACCCAGCCATAGCACCCTTCAGATGTCCCCAGAAGCAGGCGTGACAATGAAACATGCAAGGTTATTCACGGTAGCATGACTTTTAATAGCAAGTGGATAGGAACAACCCAAATGTCCATTAGCGTGCTGAAATTAGGTCACAACGATGGGCATCTGCACGGTGCCGTGCCATGCTGTTCTAAAAAAGGACGGGGACGTTCTCTCTGTACTGATTGGGAAAGATTGCTGAGATGTATCAAGCACAAAAGCAAAGCGCAGAATGGTGTGGACAAGACGCAGCCCTTTGTACCATGGGAAAAGAGAATATAAACGCATGGATCTGTAAGAAACAGAAGCGATCTCAAGAGGCTTGTCCTAGAACTCAGTCACAGGGTTGGTTTGTCTCCGGGGAAGGGAGCGGAGACCCTGGGGGGCTCAGGGATGGAGAGGGACTGACATTTCCCCCTATAACCTTTTGTACTGGGTTTGAGACTTTATTGTGTGTACAGTAGCAGATATTTGTGCAGGTTTTTGTTGTTGTTGTTTCAAAAAGATAAAACACAGAAACGGCTCAGGAGACTAGGAGAGATGTTTCTTTAAACACTTTAGGTGTGGGTTTGCTGTGCCCCATTTCCGGAGGGGCTTCGGCCTTCATTTAGATCAAATGTCTGCTTTCCCTCCGATGTCCCTCCGATGTCCCTCCGAGGGCAGCCTGGCTTCCACTCCGGTGACCCGCGCGTCCTCAGAGGCGGCCAGCTGCCAAAGTCACTGTGCTGAGCCACTGCGCGACCCTGGGGCGCCTCTGGGAAGGGCCGGTTGCTCACTGCAGTGATGGACCCCACTGCACTGGTGTCCACGGTCATTAAAAAAATGTCCCTACGGGCTGCTGCCCTCCTGGCCCGCTGTGGTCTGTGCAGACGGTGAGCACAGGGCTCTCGCTCGGCATGACACCCCGATTTGGGACAGCCTCTAATAGCCCCAGGCTGGCTGCCCGCGTCCTTTGCAGCCGACCTCCCCCTCCTCTGCGTTGCTGTTCTCTTGGGCGGACTTTGGGTGGGAGAGCAACAGTACGACTGCCAGGAAAGACGCCCCCCCACCCCCCGTCAGCACTGATACTCACGGGACCGCAGCGCTGGATGGAGGGTGTCCAGGAACCGGCCTCGCCCCCAAGACCCCGGAGCGCGGGCCCCTCTGTGCCCCGCTCAGCTTCATCTCATTTGGCCCCATTCCCCTGTTTATGTTTCAGGACTCAGCAAGAACGACAAAGGTGGGCAATGTACTGAGAGCTTTGCATACATTCTCTCTGTGTACCTATGAAATGACGGGACAGGTAGGTTGTCCCAAACCTGTGTGTGCCGCCTGGAAACCGAAAGTGCCAAGAAAGCAGAAAACGTGGCCAAATCCCTACAGAGGAGAGTTGAGGGGTGGAGTTAGGGTTCAGAGCTAGTCTCCCAGGTCACCACCCCACTCCTGGGCTCACAGGACACATCACTCATGGTCCAAGGACACTCTCCACTCAACCCAGAGGGACCCTCAAAACCCAGGAGAAAGTTTTAGGCACCAATCAATAAGCCCCGAGGCCCCGTGAGGGCAGGGACCCCGCGTGGTTCAAGGCGACGCTGGGTCCCCGGCACCTACCACGGCGTGGGGCACTCGGTAACACTTCACGGAAGGCAGGGCGTGAGGGAGGGAGGTCCTGCGGCAGAGAAGGTCCTGGTTCCTGCGGCCCAGTGAGCCCACAGCTGTTGTCAGAGACCGACCCTCCCCAGTGAGGCAGGAGCAGGGGTGAGAAGGGTCACTTCAGGGTGCGGGCTTCCAAGCGGGTGGCTCTCTCTCACCTTCTTCCTCTCGCTGCACGCAGAGGGCAGCGTCCTCCTCGTGGACTGTGGGGTCACAGGGAAGCGTCCTGGATGGACCCCGGGTCCCCCCCGTCCAGGAGAGCCACCCTCTCTCGGGAGTTACCACCCTGGGTGTTCCATGCCCAGGAAGTCAAGGGAGGCAGGGGCGGGGAGGAAGCGACTGTGCCCTGGGATGGCGCCAGGGAGCTGGCCACTTGCTGGGTACTGTGAGCACGCCACCTCGGATGGCACCCAGGGAGGGCCTCTCGGGGCTTCTCTCCCACGGTACAGATGCCCCAAATAGAGAGTGAGGCTTCGAAAGGTGAAGGGATGTGTCCAAGGGCCCAGATGTTGGAAGTAGCAGAGTAGAAGTTGGCGAGGAGGCTGCTGTGACTTCAGGGCTCCCACTCCGGGGCCGCGGGGTCCCTCCTGCCCTGCGTGGCCGGCCTGCCCCGATGCAGGAGAGCAGAGAAGGGCCGTGCATCCCTCTCTCGGCATCTCGACATTTGCTCGCAGGAATCCGCCTGGCCTGTGTCTCCAGGTGCGGCCCGGCCAGGAGAGCAGCCGGTCTGGCCGGGGACCCCGCCCAGGGGTGCAGACAGGGCGCGGCGCACGGGCCTCCTGCTGCGGGTCCTCAGCCGCGGTGCCCTGCCGGTCGGGCCGCCGCGCTCTGACTCAGATGCTGCCCAGCCTCCCGGCTTGCTGAGTTTGCAAAATCAGCCCTCCCGAGCTGCTGCTTCCGTGCATCCGGGTTGCCTGATTCTCTCCTGCTGGAGACAGAGGGGCTGTTTAAGTCCCTGTGAGAAATGCACTGGCCAGTCGGGTCCCCTCCAAACTGCGAAGTCTAGTGCTGAGAGAGGGCTCCGAGGTACTTAGGACTTAGTACTCCTGCTAAGCTGGCCTGCCTGAGCTCACATCCCAGGCCCACCATGACCAGCGAAAAGGGCCTAAGGCAAGTCACTCACCCCTCCACGCCTGGGGATGATCACAGGCTCTTCCTCATAGAGGTTTTGGAAGAATTGAGATAATGCATGGAAAATGGTTCAGACTTACCAAGAACTCAGTGCATTTTTATAATCATGAGAAGGTTTTCTATCCCAGCTCTCCATCCCTTGAACAGCAAAGACGAGGACTGACCCCAAACTATAAAAAAATGGGAGACTCACTGTGTGCCCCTCCAGTTCCTGCCTGCTTTTGTTCACGGTCCTCAGATCATCGCCACTCGTGTTCTGTCCAGCATCCAGTTCTTACCGGAAGCCAAGCAGGGTGGGATTTGGAGCTCAGAGACGTGAGGCCGTGTGCCCGCCGCTTCCCAGCTAGATGTGCGGCAGCCGAGCGGCCGGGAATCCAACTCCAGCTCCGGGCTTCTGCCTCCCCTCACGTTTAGCTATTCATTCTTCGTGGGAATATTTACTGAGTGCCCACGTCATGCCGGGCGCTGAGCTAGGTCCCGTGACACAGCCACGAACTGCTTCGACGAGGTCCCTGCGCTCAGGGTGCTTGCATTCTGGTAACAACACAGACAATAGGCAGATGAACAGCCCCGTCCATAGGGTAACTGCGGGTGGTGAGAGCTGCACCCAGGGATGGCACCGGTCGGCTGGACGAAGGTGATGAGTGGGAGCTGCTTGGGTTGGGTGGTCCGGGTGGTCTGGGTTCAGTGTGAGAGGAAGCAAGAAGGAAGTGAAGCGGTGTGCGTGGGCATTTCTGGAGAAAAGCCTTCCTGGCAGACCCGTAGCAAGAGGGCAGACCCGGAGGAGGGAGCGAGCCTGGCTGGTGTCCGGGGAACAGGGAACTGGGAAGCCAGCGTGTGTGTGTGTGTGTGTGTGTGTGTGTGTGTGTGTGTTGGGGGGGAAGCAAGGCCCCCTGGAGCAGGGAGGTGGCGTTCACTTCCCCTCTGCCCTCACTGCTCACCCAGCCCTTCCCCACGCTCCCGCCCCAGCAGCACAGGACCCCAGGGACCACTTTCGCAGACCCCAAATGAACACTCAGGAGCTCAGAGAATCAGATGGCCAGTCTCTGAGCTCCTCCCTCCTTCCTTAGCTGCAGGGCAGGTTGAGAAAATTAAATATGTAGGGACCAGATATTCTTTAAAACTCTTTCTATTTGCAGGGATGCCTGGGTGGCTCAGTCGTTAAGCGTCTGTCTTTGGCTCAGGTCATGATCCCAGGGTCCTGGGATCGAGCCCCACATTGGGCTCCCTGCTCGGCGGGAGGCCTGCTCCTCCCTTTCCCACTCCCCCTGCTTGTGTTCCCTCTCTTGCTGTGTCTCTGTCAAATAAATAAGATCTTTAAAAAAAAAAAAGCTCTTTCTATTTGCAAATAAAGATAATCCTAACAATAACCCTTTAAAGTAGGAATAATGATAATTATCATTACTATTATACAGAGCGGGGAGGGGCAGAGGGAGAGGGAGAGAGAGAGAATCTTAAGCAGGCTCCACGCCCAACGCGGAGCCCGAGACGGGGCTCGATCCCACAACCCTGAGATCGTAACTTGAGCTGAAATCCGGAGGCAGATGCTTAACTGACTGAGCCGCCCAGGCGCCCCGAAGTAGGAATTGGTATTATTAGTAGTAATATTGTCATCAGCACTATTTAACAAATGAGGAAACCGACTCAGAGGCGCTAAGGGACTTCCCCAGGGTCACACAGCTAGAAAACAGGAGAACTGGAATTTGAACTGCCCTTGCTTCCACCACTGCTCTTTATTGGCTTGTACCACAGGGTCCTTGTGTAGGAAGCACTCCTGCGTCTGGGATAACATACTTAGTGCCTTAAAAAGCCACGTGAGGTTCCCCTCCCCCTCCACATTAGTTTTTGTTAGGACTTCAAGCACCCCGTGGCACACAGCCTGACCCTGGGTCCTTAGAGCCGGGCGCTGAAACAACGGCCCAAGGACCAAATCCTGCCCTCTGCCTGTTTTTGGAAAAACATTTTTCCGGAAGCCAGCCACACCCCTTTGCTAGTGGATTGCCCATGGCTGTTTTCCTGCCGTAAGGGCAGAGTTGCGTTGCTATGACCCAGACCATATGGCCTTCAGTATTTACAATCTGGCCCTTTACAGAAAAGGTTGCAGATCCTTAGCACGGAGAAGTTTGTTCCCAGCTTCTCTGTCTGTGGTGGGGTGACTTTGGAAGGACACCTTGACTCTGCAAGCCCAGCCCTGGATACAGCACAAAGCAGGCGCTTAAAGTCGGCCTGACTTGGAACAAAGGGAGCTTCCTGGAGCGGAGATGCCACAACCCTGGGGGGCCTGGCCATGGCTCTCTGTCCCCCTGCCCCGGTCAGAGGGCGCGTGCGTGCATCTGGGGCTGAGAGCGCAGCGCACAGTGGAAGCCTCTTCTCCACGTGGCGCTTGCAGTTGTCAGACTTGAAAACGAAAACACAGGGCACCCAGTGACTTTGAACTGCAGACCGACAACAAATAAGTTTTGAGTATAAGGATGTCCCAAATATTACATGGAACATTCTTACACTAAAATATGATTCTAAAATTACTCTACCAAAATTCTGAAGTTATTATACTAAATTCCAAGTTTATTATGCCAAAATCTTCAGTGTAAGTATGCCCCAAATAGTGCAGGGGACAGGCTTATGCTTAAAAAAAATGATCCATCATTTATCTGAAATTCAAATTTAAGTGGCTTCTTGTGTTTTGTTTGGGAACAGTACAAAGGGATGAATTTGGAGGCAGAGGCTCAGACCTGCAGGGACCTCATGATGTCAGGCATGTGGATTTGTCCCCGTGGCAGTGGATTTGTCCCTGTGGCAGATGAGGGAATCACAGCCCCGGGGAGGCCTCCAAGACCCTTCCCCAGATGGTTTTAAAGCAGGAAATCCTCCCAGTTCTTGAACAAAGGTGAACTTCTTTTTTCCAAGTGGGCATCCCCAAATTTAATTCCGGAACACAGGGTCTGTAGCTTTCAGGCAGCAGGAAACTATGTATGGGCTGAAAGTGTGGGGTTTTCTGTTTCTTTCTTTTTTTTTCTGTTTCTTTTTTAATTGTTGTGGTTGTTTTGTGTTGATGCTTTGCGAGCTGAGACCTGCTTTTCCCGTCCAAGGCCCATTGCCGCCACCGGCCTCTCTGTCTCTCTGGCTCACTCTCTGTGCCTCTCCCTGTCTCTCTCTGTTATGTTGCTTGCTCAGGGAGCAGCGCTGGAGACAAAATGCCTTTTGACAGGTGACAAGATGGGACCAACATCATGGCGGGTTTGGGCAGTAATCTGGGTGGCAGAAGGAAGGAGCCATGGGCTTAGCAATGTTCGGTGGCCGAATGGAAGCAGAGGCGCGGCAATGGGGATTTCTGCTCACCTGGGTTTCAAAAGCAATTATTAGGGGGCACTATTCTCCAAATAGTGCACAGTGAAGCATCATCAGCTTCCGAATTGGCCCGAGCAGGCAGCATCCAGGTCCCCCTTCCAGCTTTGGGAGCTCGGGTTTTGTCACCGTTTTTAGGTGTACTGGTGACAATAGCCCTGCAGGGTGAGCCGCTGGTTGGAGTGTCTGGCCTCAGTCCTTACCACGCAGGACTGGAGGCCAGGGGAGGACACGTGACTTGCTCGAGGTCACGCGGCTGATGCGAAGCACAGCTTCGAGCTGGACCCCAGTGGGGCAGGCCCCCAACCTCACGCCCCTGTCCGTGATTCTGTCCCCATGGAAACCTTGCATCTCAGGCTCTCCTGGGGGCTTTGGGAGGGAAAAGGGGCACCAGGCAGAAGAATCCGGGCCTGCTAGGGGAGCACAGACTCAGAGCCATCGTGGGCCCAGAGCCTCACCAGCCCCACCTCGGCTATGTGGCCCAGCCCACCTCACGACAGACTGCCCCAACCCAACTAAAGGGAAATTGGGCACCTCTTTTCACTCTTCTAGCTCCCTGAGTCTTTCCAGGAGCTGGAGAGCCCCGTGCTTTGCTAGTCATAAGAAGAAATCCTGTGCTGACTTTGAGAAGTAGTCAAGAAGAAAAGGGTACCTTTTTCTGGGCAGCCCCCAGCACTCTCAGTGCTGGCTTTGAGCTTTGCTTTTCTCCTCTTCCAAGCCAGCTCTCCAATTCTACTCCAGAAGAAAGGGGCTCCAGGAAAATATCTGGGGTGACAAGCAGCAAGTTAGGGTCAGAAGGGTATTTTTACAGGGACCTCCCCTATCAGAAGAACCCAGGACACTGTTGAGAAATGCAGACTCCAGTGCCCGCCCCAGGGCTTCCCAGTGAAAACCTCTAGGCACCGGCCTAGGACTCCACATTCTTACGGAACTCTCTCCCTGATGGCATTGCACAGTTAGAGATGCAAGGCAAGGACTGGTAATTTTTCAAGATGTGACCCTTCCCAACTTAAACACAGTTTAAAACCTCTTGTTGGCTTCCCAGTGCTTTTAGGGGGGAGGCCAGTGTCTTTAGCATGGCTCATTGGATAGCATCCTCCCTGTGCTTCATTCCTTCACCATTCGCCTGCCACACCACCCTGTCCTCAGCTGCATCCCCCATTCCTGCCACAGGACCTTTGCACTGCCCATCTCCGTTCTCTAAACACTAACCCCAGGGAAACTCTCTGGGGCCCCTGGACTAGCTCAGCTGCCAAAGTCCCCCCTCCAGCTCATGTGCCCCTCCTTTGGCCACTTCTCTCAGTTAGAAGTCAAACACCCTCATCTCTAGATGATTTCTTAATGTCCTCAGTCGCTCTTGAACTGGGAGCTCCCTGAGGGTAGGGGCTGGAGCTGTCCCATTCAGCTGGGCACCCCCAGCCCCAGGCCTGTGGACAGGGCACTTCCTGGTTCAGAGCCCAGATCTGGAGCCCCTGAGTGCTCCTACCACGGGCCCGACCAACCCCTTGGACAGCAAGTCACAAAACCTCCCTGGACCTCTGTCTCTGTGACTGTGATAGAGCTCAGACTGTCCCTGTCCCGAAGGGCTATGTTGAGGCTGAAGCGAACGAGTACCCACTACTCCCTAAGCAGGGTGTCTGGCATTCACTGAACAAATAATGAGCACCTAGTGTGTGCTGAGCACTGTATCCGCGGAGCGACACTGAGAACAAAGCTGACAAAGCCCCTCTTCACCGGTGGAGACAGTCCTCAGATTGATCCAGAGGAGAATGCCGAGCATCGAGAAGTGTGCTGGTTCGCTGTGGGCAAGTGGCCGGCAGAGGAGGACCCTCCTCGAGTTACTGACCTCTTCAATGCTCAGTTTTCTCACGTGCAAAATGGGCATGATAGGAGAGCCTGCCTCATGGGGTGCGTCAGTGGGCATATTCAGGGGTGAAGAGGTGTGGGTCCCTTGCAGTGGTGTGTAACAGTGAGCGGTAATTGTTAGTCCAGATACAGCAGGGAACAGGATGGAGAATGGGAGGGTGCTGTGTGTGCTACTTTAAGAAGTAAGGGTGGGAAACTCTTCCTGGGGGAGGGGATGAGAGAGAAGAAGGGAGCCATGTGGATATTCCAGGCCAGTGTGGCTGGAATGTGGGTAGCAAGGCCAAAGCACCTGATGAAGCTGGAGAAGGACAGATGCTGGGGAGGCAGGTGTTTATGGGCCTTGCCTTTGGTTCCGCAGCGGAGGGAAAGCTACCCGTGAGCAGGAGCATGACAAGGTCTGGTTCACTTGGAGAGCCACATCGAGATTGCTGTATGAGGAAGGCCTTGGGGGGCCAGGGCCCAAACAGGGAGAGCCTCTGGGAGGCCGAGGGGTCCAGTGAAAAGTGATAGGGTCTCAGAGAGGGTTAAGGATGGTGAAAGTGATGAAAGGTGGTCAGATTCTGGGCACCCTCTGAAGACGCAGCCCCTGAGTGTGCCTGGCAGCCCCGAGGGGCACAGGAAAGGGCGAGGCATTGGGTAAAAGCAGAGCCATTTCCTTAGACAGGAGTGGGGCACAAAGAGAATACCCCGCTGTAGGTCATTATCACGGAGCCATTTCATTATAGTGATCGTGGCCCGGTAATCCGTACATGCTCCACTCCGGCCAGCCCCAGGCTCACTGCGTAGGTGAAATCGGCCCTCAGAAAAGCAAAGGTTTTTAGATTGAATAAAACCCATCAAGCAAGGATAAGTATGATTTGCCCCAAAAAGGAGGACTCACTTGTGTCCATACCTACAGAAAACTCAGCTTTCTTGGCAAGCGCTGAAAGCCGTCTGTGGTCCAGGACTGTGCCCTTGTGACTTCCAATTTCTACTATTTCCTCAAGTTGTGCATATTCTAAAGCAATTTGGAAAGCAAGCCTTTTTCCCACCGCCCAGTTCTTGTTCATACCTAATGGATTCCAAGGACAAACCAAAAAGGGTGGGTCACCTGGTGTTTGGAATTTTCCCTATAAATGCGCCCCCCCCACACCTTCTGGATGGTGCTATTCTAGAGCAGAATGTGTTTAAAATTCCTTTTACTGTGTTCTCTCCATGCCCTGTTTGATGAAGTTTCTTTGGTAAACGTTTCCTAAATATCACAGAAGACATATCACACACACACACACACACACACACACACACACACTGGAAAGGTAGAGGACTCTTCGTAAATTGTAAATGAAGGCCCTGGGGGTGGGGGAGGGGGAGAGGAGGTCACACCCCAAGAGGGCTGCATCCCCCGTGTTTCTAGTTAAGTAGGTAGGGCAGATGGTACTTTCGTGAGTTTCCCTCAAATTGTAGACATTTTTTTTTAAGTAGGTACTACACCCAGCGTGGAGCCCAACGTGGGTCTTGAAATTGCAACCCTGAGATCGTGACCTGAGCTGAGATCAAGAGTCAGCCTCTTAACCGACTGAGCCACTCAGGCGCCCCAAATTGTAGACGTTTCTTCTGAAACTATTCATAGTGAAAATATACAACAGACACAAGTGAACGATACTAGGTAGATGGCAATATGCATCATTATCATCATCTTTGATGGTGCCAGCCAGTTCCACACTCCTCATCTGTGCTGGTCACGAGACCCACAAGAGCCTGAGAGGGACCTGTTTTTAAGTTCACTGGCCCAGATGCACATCAAGGCAAGAACCCTTCCTTCCCTGCCACACGTATTCCCCTCAAAAACCTCCTCTGGCTGCTCCGGCCCCTGAGGTAGCCCAGAAACCCTCCTCCTAGAACCTTGGCACAACATCTCGTTCAAGTTCAAAACCCATCCCCTGTCATTTATAATCATTTGGCAAGTTTCATTTAAAATGAAAATCCATTTAATGAAATATTTCTGTTTAAATACCAGCGCATTAGATTTGCAAAAATGTACCCATCTTGAATATATTTAAGCAAAAATCAATAAAGGTTAATAGCATATTGCTAGAGCATCACAAAGACAGAAAGCCAAATTATTCCTTTTGTAATTGAATAGTACCACTGGAGTGTGGGAGGAAATCAACAGTGACATTTCTACCATATCTTTTCAAATGGTGTGTGAAATTCAACCATTGGGCTGTGATAGCCACATACAATTCAAATTTGACTAATTAGGTAGATGGTGCAATTTTCCATTTTTTAATAGAAAAGGGGGTGGCAAGGCAATTTTGAGAGGATCGGGGCCAAAACGGGTGGGGGGAACATCATGTGAAGATAGCAAAGTCTTTAACAACAATGTAATTTAAAAAAAGGATTTAATTGGAATCTATTAGGAGACAAGCCAGTTGGTTTGAAGGACAAGATTAAAAATATTTCATTAATGCACATGTGACTTCGGGAAGAGATGCTCAAGGAATTTGTCATCTTCCTGAGTTACTTAGTCCAAAGGAAAGGGCACTCATAGGATGTTACGACTCAAGAGATTATGTTGTTCTTCCTGGTGTCTGTTATTTGTTGCCCACCCCTCCGCCCCCGCCATGGTGATGGATGAACATCAATTTCCCCTCTTCCTTATCAGCACCTCAAGCATTCTTGGGGAAACCACACCTCCTCTATTCTTAGCCCAGAATCTTGAGTCAAGAGGTATCCCAATGACTGCTTCAGGATGGGTTCTGATTGGCTAAAACCAGTCGTCATGTTCCGCCCCCAGGCCCCAGAGATTGGCTCAGTGGATGAGCGCATCACCAAATCCATGACAAAAGGATATGAAGAGCACCTACCCTTCCTTGCTCTGTCAGATGGAAGGACCTAGAATGGAGGACACTCCAGCAGCAGTAAGTACACCTAGAGGCCAGATCTTTGTTTCTAATGCCATTCTCCAAAAAACGGGCTCCATGGAGAAATGGCTGATCTCAGACTTGGGGCAGGGAATAGAGAAGACGAGTCTGAAGCATCTTGGAGTGCCAGAAAGTGAGGGACCAATAAAAGAGCCCACCCACAGTAATGGAGGCATGTAAAGGACACATAAGCACCAACTGGAAAAGCTCTCAGTTGCTTAGGCTGGGACGATTTGAGCAAAAAATCAAGTAGTGCTGAATGATACTGCAAAGTATAAAATAAGTGTGATCCATACTGATATAAATGAGTGGTGGGATAATGAATAAATAAGTAAAAACGGACAAATCTCCCATGCAGAAAAATTTCAAATCATTTATGTAGATACTGCATCCTCGGTGAGGTGGAGTACAACCCCAGCTTCTTAAGAGTGGGCGGCACTTTGTGACTTCCTTCCGAAGAGCACATAATGGGGGGAAAAGAGTGACTTTACAGCAGAGAACCTTGGCAAACTTGGCCTCAGGCAGGTGACCTCGGTTAGCATCAACAATGATAAATCACATCGATAGTATATATCCTTGACAAGGATGGGATTACCTCTGGGGTCTTCTTCCCCCAAACCCGTGGCCCCAGGATATTCATGAGAAAGTATCAGACAAATCCAAATTGAGGGATAGTCTACCAGAGCGGCGCTCCTCCAAATTGTCAAGGTCATGGAAATCGAGGAGAGTCTGAGAAGCTGTCACAGCCAAGAGGAGCCTAAGAAGACATGATACTAAATGTCATGTCGTGTTCTGGATGGGATCCTGGGCCAGAAAAAGAACATTAGGTAAAAGCTAGGGAAATCTGAATAAACTTTAAACTTTAGTTAATGATGATGTATCGATATTGGTTATTAATTGCGACAAATGTACCACCCTCATTTAAGATACTCATAATAGAAGAAACAGACTGTGGGGTATATGAGAACTCCCTGTAGTATCTTTGCAATTTTTTCTGTAAATCTGAAACTATTTTAAATAAAACAATATTATTTTAAAAATCTGATATGAAGTGATATTGATTGGTGCTTCTGGGAAAATAAAGCTCCCTTGTGCTGGAGTGTAAGGATAGGGAGAGTGTCAGTATACGGCGTTTAAAACTGAGCGCACCATTTTGGTACCAAAGAGGGGAAGACTGGAGCTGCTAGCTGTTGCTAGGTACAGCCTGGGGACAAGCTTACACTGCAGAATGAAGAAAAGAAGAGGTCGAGAGAAATAAAGTCCTCGGTGATATGGCATGAGTCACTGGATCAAGCCTCGCCTGAAACTAACTTAGCTCTTGACTTCTCATATTCTGAGCCAATGAATAAATCCCTTTATTGTTTAAGTGGGCTTTTTGTCAAATTGGAACATCATGATTGTGCAACATTGAGAATTATTCCCCATCTCCTTTGGTCTACTCAGTGATCCCCAAATTCTGAAATCACACATTCTGTTGTGTTTGGGCTGCAAATTAATTGTTAAAACAAAGTCTGAGCAGTGTATGCTTTGGGGATACTTCCCCACTGTTTCCAAGGGCAAAGAGAATAAGGTGTATGGGTTGGGGGCCACAGGGATCCTGAGCTGGTTTTCAGTTCCCACCAAATAATCTCTCTCTTCAGTGGAGAAGCTGTTGCCGGGGGATTATTTCTGGAACATTCTTCCGACTGAGCAGGGACTTGAGCTAATTACTTCTCAGTTTTATGTGGCTTGTGGCTATTTGTTGTTTTATTTAGGAATGGCGGGGGTGGGGTGCGGCTGCGGTTTGGGTTTTCTTGTGTACTCTAGACTTCACTGGAAGGTCACCTCCTGGTCCCACCCCACCACTTATTGTGATGTTCCTATTTGTTATTTTTTAAAAGCTTTTCGTGTAGATTATTTAACTTGGCAAAACTTTAGAAATGGAATCCCATTTGTGTAAATAAACAATCAAACTTTTCTAAATTGTCCCCAGGGAGGGGACCATCTCTTAATCATCTCTTTTCCCAATATGCACGTTCCCTGTGCCAGGCAGCATGAACCAGGCCAGGCAAGACATGAGCGAGTCTGTCCCTGGGTCCACGGGGCAGGGACCTGACATGCAGACAGGCCAGAGACATGTCGAAGGGAAGGCTGCCCGGGATTCAGTCTGGCCCCAGAGCTCGCTGCTTCTCTGTATCCCTCTCCACCAGCTCAAGCACCAGGCTTCCAGCATGTTTGTGGAGGGAGAGTCTTCTTGCCAGAGTGGCTAACGACACCCCACATCCTCTGGAACCCTTGGGGCACAAGTTCTTATGAAGAGTGGCTAAAGGCATTTGGAGGGCAGGCTCACTACTAGCCAGGGCAGAAGCCTTGGTGCTTTGGACAGAGCCCTGTAATCTTCATAGCTACAAGGGAGATGAAGGAGTCTCTTAAGGCTGTCCGTCAAACCACCTGAGATTTTGTGAAAGGCGTGGCCTCAAACTGTGGACTTGCATCTGCCCTTTTACCAGAACTTTCCTGTTCTTTTTAAGATTTTATTTGTTTATTTGACAGAGAGAGAGAGCGAGTGCACAAGCAGAGGGAGCAGCGGACGGAGAAGGAGAAGCAGGCTCCCTGCTGAGCAGGGGCCCCGATGGGGAGCTCGATCCCAGGAGCCTGGGATCATGACCTGAACCAAAGGCAGACGCTTCATCGACTGAACCACCCAGGCGTCCCCAGACCTTCCTTGTTCTTCAATTCTGCTGCACGAGATTCCCAGAAATCTTACCAAGGGTCACATTTATCCCCCAACTTCTTGATGCATAAAATCCTAAATCTGGAGTTTTCTCAATTTCATTTGTTCTAAATGTCACATTAGCTCCTGCTTTGAAGGAATCTATCCACCCACTTATTCATCTATCCATCCATTCAACAGATTTTTGCTGAGTGTCTCCTCTGTTCTAGGGCTGGGCACTGTCCTAGGGCTGGGCACTGTCCTAGGGCTGGGCACTGTTCTAGGGCTGGGCCACAGCTATGCTGAGCTAGCTAAGCAAGGTCTGCCTGAAGCCAGATGTTGCCCTCTGAATGACTCAACTCTGCAAAATGCCTCCCTGATATGCAAAGATGGTGTGTCTATTTCCATTCAAATAGTTATCAGGGATTTTTTTTTTTTTTTATAGTTGGATGGGCTAGAAAGGTCCTGTGGAGAGCCCTTGTCTCTGGGGCAAAGGCACGTGAACTTGGGCAGGGGTGCACGGTCAGCCGAGTATCACACAACTCCAGGGTAAGAGCTGGTGTTGGCAAGAGAGACAAATGTCTGCTAGGGGCAAAGTTAACCCTCCAAATTCCTGAGATATCCTTAGAGCGCTTGGTTTGTGTGTCCAAACCTGCATCGTAATATGTGTATATGAACGCACAATGTGTACAGACATATGCCATGCACTGCAAAGAATGAATCTGCAGAATTCACTTACAGTGTTTTCTCTTACAATGGAAAGAGTGCATGGAGAGTGTTACAATTCCAGAATACCCTCCACTGGGATCCCTGCTGGCTCTCAATTTGGCCAAAGTGCAGGCTTTCCGGATATGATACTTCAGTGAAAACTTTACTTAACATGGAGTGGTGGGAGGGCATCTTTATGTCCACGCCATGAGATACAATTGTCACCTTTTAACCCAGGAGGAAAGGAAGGTTCAGGAGTGGTAAGTGGCTTATTTATACTCTTCCAAAGGCCAAGCAGCGGGTGACGCTGTTCTAGGAGAGCTCAGGACCTCCACCTTCTCTTTTCCCTCCCATGTGTGAGCACTTGGAGGGGAAGTGTGTTGTGTGTAGCAGCAAGCAAGAAAGAAGGTACTTGAATGCCTATTAATTGACCATGGGACAAACATCTATTAAAAGACTCACAAGAAGAATGGAACCACCATCTTCCCTTTGGAGCTTCTGCCACAACACATCGTACACCAAAGAGTCAGAGGGAAGGAAGAAGGGAGGTGTGCAGAGGGCACAGGAGGCCCCAGCTCATCCTGGTTTCTAGTTTTATGGCATCTCTTGAGCCAGATAGTTCTGCCCTAACTAATGCAGAAATTAGCTAAGAACAACAATAATGACAATCAGCGTTTATTGAGAATGTATTCTGTTCCTGACTGTTATACAGCAAAATCCCAGTCCATTGTAGATTTAAATAGGAGAGTAGTCAGATTAAATAGCAAGTAAATGCAAGCAGATAGAAGGGAAGAAATACTGTTTTTCCTTCACTCCAAGAAGCTGTCAGCTGTAGGAACATCGGAGCCAGTGAATTGATTAACAGCTTCTGTGGGGAGTCAAACAGCCCAAAATTCAAAGCCTGTTTCCTCCACTAACTAGTTATAGGGTCTTGGGTAAGTCATGCTGTCCTTTCTCTATCTGTCCATCCAACCATCCATTCACCTCTCTACTCAACAAATATTAGTAGAACACCTACTACCCACTAGGCATTTGAGAACCGAAACCACCAGAGTTCCTTGTGTCTGTGATAAACAATATAGGGACGAAGAACCGAAACCACCAGAGTTCCTTGTGTCTGTGTTAAACAATATAGGGACCAAGCAAAGTTAACAGAGTTGCTTGTTGCAGGAGATATGTGCTCCTGGCTGATAAGACTGTCAACTAACTAAACAGCTTCCTAACCAAGAACTTTTACTGTAAAGGGCCTGTGGTCAGTAGAACAGTGGCCCCCTATGTTTAGATCCTAATCCTTGGAAGTTGTGAATATGTTTTGCTTCACTGCAAAAGGGACTTTGTGGACTTGATCCAATTAAGAATCATAAGCTGGGAAGATTATCCTGGATTATCTGCGTGGGCCCAGTGTCATCACAAGGGTCCTTAAAAGGGAAAAAGGGAGGCAGGAGAAGAATGTGAAAGTGCAGCGTACAGAGACCCGACCAGCCATTGCTGGCTTTGCAGATGGAGGAAGGGGCCACGAGTGAGGAAATGTGGGGGCCTCTAGAAGCTGGAAAAGGCAAAGACCCAGATTCTCCCTGGACCCTCCTGAAGGAAGACAGCCCTGCCAACACCTTCCTCATAGTCCAGTGGGGCACATTTCAGCCTTTTGACATCAAGAACCGCAAGGCAATACATTTGTGTTGTTTTAAGCCACCAAGCTTGTGGTCATTTGTTATAGCGGCAATAGGAACCTCATACAAAGTCAGATGGGAAATCTTTTCTGCTTTGTGGGTTACACGTTCTCTTTCAAAGCTTCCCAACTCTGCTGTTGTTGGTAAGTGAATGAACGTGGCTGGCTTTGGCCCATGGGTCGAAGTATGTTGACTCCTGTCCTCACATAAGCAACAGGGGTTTATAATGGTAGCAACTTGGGAATGTTCTTTTGTGGGCATTAAATGAAATGATGCCTAAAAAGCTTTCAGCGGTGCCCGAGAAATAGTGAGCACCCAATAAATGTTTATTATGATTATTTTTTATCAGTGTTATTGTAGTGGTGTGACAAGGAGGGGCGTACTTGCTCTTTCTGGCAGGCTGCCCATCAGAACCCAGTAAGGATAGGCCAGGAACCACGTATCTGTCAGGTATCTCTGGTTAGGGCTCTTCTCTGGCACTTCGTAGACACTCACATAAGGGAAAAACAGCTTGGGGTGGAAGAATAAACAGGAAGAATCGTCTCTACCTGAAAATGACAACCTGGAACAGATACGACGAAAAACAAGTGTCTCCAAGTCACAGGATCATCCTGGCTTTGAATGGCAGAGGGCTGTCCTGTTACTATTCTCCCATCCCAGCATTGACATATTTTATTACTAATTGCTTCTTCAAACCTCATCGATGATCTTTTGCACTTTCTGCAAAGAAATGTTGAAAGCTTTTAATGAAGAAATTAATTATGTATAGTCCTGAATGCAAATTAGACTAATTAATTGTAGCATTGATACTCTCTCCTGGCACAAAATATGAGAACTGGCATTATACATATTTATAAGGTACAGTACATTTTGACAGATGCCTACAGATTGTGATGAAAAGGTGGTCAAGGTGTCTGAAAGGATGGCTTTTCTCTGACAGATAAATATGGTTGCATTTCCTGAGAAGTTTGGTTTAGTTGTCAACAATAGTGACTTCGGAATGTTGAGATGGGAAAACTTTTGGGCATAAAATGGATTTTCCCCAAACTGGAAAATTTGAGTGGAGGGGAAGTGATGGGAAGCAGGATGAATGTTTCCTCTGAATTCTTGGTTCCTATAGTACAATTCTCCAAGAATGGGAGATTTCCATGTCCTCAGTTTCCGGATGCTTGAGTGGTTGCGATTTGCCTCTTTTCAACTGTGTTTCGTTCCATGCATGAGAGTAGAGAGTGGACATCTGTGTGAATATCACTTGGCCACTGGGAAACAATGTTCTGCCTCACAGAAATGTGTGCTAAATAAAGACCCCATTGAGGGAAAAAAATGGCCGCAGTATTTTGCAGCCTCTCCCATGAAGAAGCAACGTTTATATGTCCTTCCTTTGGACCTTGGGTTAGCCACGTGACTTGCCAATGGGACTTCAGCAAACATGATGCAAACAGAAGACTGAAAAGTGCTTCTGTACTGGGTTTGCCATTCCCCGCTCCTTCTAGAAACCCTTCTGCCACTGTGAGAACAAGCACCTGAGGACAGGCCCAGCCATCTCAGACATGACCCCAGACCTGTGAGGGAGGCCATTCTAGACTAGCCAGCCGCTGCCAAGTCACCCCAGACTAGAAGACTTCTCAGCTAACCAAAAGAATTGTGAAAAGTTTGAAAAACATTTTTGCTGTTTTACACCACTAAGTTTGGAATCGTTTGTTATGCAGCAAAGGCTAACTGATACAAGTTAGCACCAACATTTCAGCATCCTTTCCTCCTACATTTGGGGGAGGTGGATATTAAGGTCCTTGAGTGACAGGTACTGCTCCCTAGGAAGCTTCCACAGAGAAAGACCAGTTTTGGGGGGGAGACACACAACAAAGAGGTAAATGAGTCAACATTGCATTACAAATTGAAGAAGATGATTTGGACAAAGAGCAAAGGAAGAGCCTACCTTCAAACATTGTGCCTCCCCCAGCCACCTCCTCCCTCCATCTTCCTCCTTCTGGTCAACTCCTTAGAGGCTGTGGTGGAGGCTGCAAATGCCAGACGCCCCTTTCCCAACTTCCTTTGCAGCCAGGTATAACCATGTGACTCAATCCTGGCCAGTGGGCCCCAGGGGCACCTGCTGGGAGACAATCTGGTGGGGCCCAGTCTAGTCCCATGAGCCCCTTACAAGTAGAGAGATTTCTCCAGTTTGATTAAACTTGATTTGTTGAGGGGAGGGCTTGTCTCTTCCCTTCAAAGGTACAACCTCAGAAAGCCACAAGTATCTGTAGGAGAGGCTGGGCAGTCCTCTGCAAAAGCAGCAGGGAACAGTGATGGAGAGAAAGTCTGTCCCGAGCGATGAGTGTTTCACTAAGGTCTCACGTAATCATAGGAAGAGGACCCTCCTGCAGTGTGAGGAGTGGGTGGACACACACAGGAGCCGGCTAGGAAATCAAAGGCAGGAATACCTTTGAAGATGGGGCCAGGACAATAAGGGAAACTCATGGAGGACTGTGGGTAAGATGACAAAAGGCAAGTTACACTTGGCTTCCCTCTCTGGGCAACAATAGGGAGTGGTGGGGACTATGGCAAACTGGACACACACACCCGTCTATCGCAGAGCCTCGAAATTTCCACACTGCCAACAATTGAAGCCGGACCCTCTTTGCTGGGAGAGTTGGTGTGCCGACCTGGGCTTCATAGGGTGTGAGCAGCGTCCCTGGCTTCTACCCACAGGATGCCAGTAGGTATCCCCCCAGCTGTGACGACCTAAAATGTTTCCAGATCCTGGCAAATGCCCCCTGGAGGGTGAAATTATCCCCAATTCAGAAACACTGGTCTGCAGAGAGCAGCCACCACTCGGCTTCACTCGGCTTCAGCTAGTTGCCTTGTGGGAATGTAAGCCCTAAGTTCCTGAGTCTTCCCACTCTTCAAAACTTCTTTCCATTTCTATTATTGGCAAATAATTCATTTTTTAAAAAAAGTGCCAGCCAATTCTAGTGCCATGTGGGAGAGACAAAAGCCCAGTATGAGTCAATAATAATCTATTACAATCACTGAGGCAAGCAATGGTAGATGTGATTCACGGTGGATTTGTCCTTATGTTCCCCAAAGGAGCTGCTTTATGGAACCTTCCATCGCCTAGCAGCTTGTTCATTATTTGTTGAACGAGTGAACAAAAGAATTTGACAGTTTATTATGCTAATCCTGTATGACCCTCCCTCTCTACCCCTAATTTTTATTTGACACATACCCCCTGATCTCTCAGATTTCTCAAACCCACTTCTCTCCCTTTCTGGCCCCTTCAGGGATTTAAGAGTTCAAAAAATCATCCGAACTCACAAACCAGATTCCTCACAGCCACCAGCCTCTTCCAGCACCCTTGTTTGAAACCAGCCCTTCCAGAAACATGCAGAAGAGCCACACATGCTCACCCTCCCATTTCCTTTTTAGAGAAAAAAAAAAAAAAAATAAAAGCTAGGCCATGTGTGGGAAAATGCTGTTAGCTTTGTGGTGGTCAGAACGACGAGTTTATGTTGAAAATGTTCTGCTCTGGATAAAAGTAAATAAAACAAAACCTTGTTCCTTAGAATTAACATCAATATTTATTTTTCACACCGCTGACATATCGGACAGCCCCCTCCTCTCTTTCCCTGCGTCCAGGAGAAGGCTCCTGGTAATGGGCCGCACGGGGGGTGGGCGGGGGGGGGCGGTTCTCGTTTGCACACCTCCCTCCCTCCCCTCCTCTCTTCATCCTTGGGTGTTTTTGACAGGCTCTGTCTCCTGCTTAGAGGTTTAGTGAAATTTTGCAGACTCAGGGATTCTGATCTCCAAAGTCAGTTTCTGGCGGGCACCCCACGTCCCCCGGCTGGGATGCAAGTTGACAGCCAGCTCTAGGATCTGTGTGCAGTGACCAGCCAAGACACAGAGGGGACGACACCCACAACAGAGAGGAGAATACCTGGAGGGCTCGCTTTGTCTGGGGCTGGCTCTGAGCCCGCACCTGGTGACACTGGGGGGGGCTAGCTCATGTGATCCCTGACGCCCCTCCAGGGCCTGTCATCATGCCCCTGCCTGTCTTGGTCGCCTCGCCTCCTCCCACTTTGCTCCAGCCATATTGGCTTGCCTTCTGTCGGCAAACTTTTTCTGTGAAGAACAGAAGGTAAATAATTTAGGCTTTGTGGTTTTAGCACGGAACCCCCTCAGTCCCAGGCAAAAGGGGATGGCGGGTCACCCCACTTTGCAGGCTGTCTGGTCTCAGCGGCAGCACTGCGCTTGTAATGGACAGCAGCCTCGGAAAAGATGCAGATGAATGGGCATGGCTGTGTGCCAATAAAACTTTATTCATAAAATCAAGCAATCAGCCAGGTGCTCGGAGGCGCCAAGGTCCCTCCCTCCTCAGGGCCTTTGCACTTGCCCGAGCCATCCTCCGTCATGTACTTCTGTGCCACCCAGCCTGTGCTCAACTGTCACCTCCTCAGAGCCCCTCCCTGGCCATCAGTGTCCGGAGCCCAGCCGCTGGCCGCTGGCTGCTGAGAGCCCGCAGTCACCTCCTTCTCCAGAGCATTCTCAGCCGCAGGGGGGCGCCTCCCCCGGGAGTTCCTGCTCTGCCGCCCCAACCACCACCCTGCCCGGACAGCGCAGTGGCTGACGCGGGGCTCTGAGGGGGGCCCCCCCGCGCTGAGGGGGGCTGGGGCCACAGCCTTGCTCAACTCCTACCTCCTCCCGAGCTGCACCCCCAGCCCCTCCTCCTGAGCACCTTCTCCGTGAGCCCAGCTCGCCTCTGTCCCCATCTCGGACCCTGCTTCCCAGGGACCCCAGCCCACGCTCCCTCCATCCCCTACGTGCACACCGTCACGTCTTGCTGTTTCACCGGCTTCGCCCCACTGCACACTCTTCCGAGGGACCCACACGTTTGGGTGCTTGTTTGTTGTCCGTCTGCCCCGATTGTAAAGGCCAGGAGGCTAGGCTGTCTTGTTTCCGGCTGGAACAGCCCAGACGCCCGGCTCACCACCAGACTCTGTGGTGTGAGCGACTAAGGACTGGTCCCCCACTTCCTAGGTGAGGCCACGGGGGTGCTCAGGGAGCTGGACGCTCTTGCTCCAGATCTCAGCTGGTGGCAAGTAGGAAGGGGGAGCTGCGTGGTTTGAAGAGGGGCCTCCTGGAGCCTCATGATTTGGCTCTGACCCCCACCAGCCGGCAGAGGACCCTCCTTGACAGGCCCAGAGCCAGAAAAGGGGGAAGGATTTCCATCTGCACTTTCCTGGGGCTCATCCTTTTTTCCTGATCATGGGTGTGTGACCTGAGCAGGCCCACGGGGCTCCACACTGAGAAGGGCTATGTGTCTGGTTTAATTCTCTGGTATCGCTCTCTTGAAATTCTCAATATAGTTATATTTTTAATTCTTGATACTTTCTGAACAAGGGCCCTGCAAATTCTTAGCTGGCCCTGTGTATACTGTTTGTCAGGTTTAGTTCCGGACACCCCCATGTTCAGTCCTCCCAACGCTGTGAAGGGGGCTGTGATTATCCCGATACTACACACGAAGAACCTCAGGCCCAAGGGCACCGAGTGATCCACGCCCGGGTCACACCGCCAGGAGGCGGCAGGCCAGTCCCCCTCAGAGCCTCACAGCTGCCCTGAGCTCCTCACGTGCTCCCTTTAGCCTGTTTCTCCTGAGGGCATCCAGAAAAGTGGCAAACCCACCAGCTCCTTGACTGTAGCCTGCTGAGCTGGATCTTGACTTCTGACCTCCAGAACTGATCATAATAATAAACTTGTGTTGTTTTAAGCTACTCCATTCGTGGTAACATCTTACAGCAGCACTGGGAACTAACACCCGTAGGATAGACTCACCTTTATTGGAGACCCGTGTCGAGCATTTAGCTCTAAGTAACCAGCCAATCCAAGAGAGGAGGCCCCCTGGTTCTGTGATCCATAAGGCACATGGGCTGAAAGCAAAGCAAAAACAAAACCCCAAACAACCGTCAGTGTAAGTCCCCAAGAAATTCTTGCTGAGGGTCCCCCTACCATCACCGTGTTTCCTGGTGGGGAGCTCAGATGAGTGATCCTGAGAGGCACTTGAGGGACCAGAGATCCTGCACCCGACCTTCATCTTCGGCTGCCCACCTGGACCACCAATATGAGGAATGATTATTTATTAACAAATTGTGGAAATGAAGTCAAACCCAAATGAAACCCTTTTCCCTTCTTTTTTTTTTTTCCCTTTAAGACTTTATTTATTTATTTAGTTAGTTAGTTAGTTATTTGAGAGAGAGAGAGAGAGAGATCATGATGGGGTGGGGAGGAGCAGAGGGGGAGGGAGAGGGAGGAGGGGAAAGAAATTTCCAGCAGATTCGCTGCTGAGCAGGGAGCCCAATGCAGGGCTTGATCTCACAACCCTGAGATCATGATCTGAGCCAAAACCAAGAGTCAGAAGCTCAACAGGCTGAGCCACCCAGGCGCCCCCCCTTCCTTTTTTTTTTTTTTTCCCCAATGAAAAACTAATGTAGCTATGGAAAGTAGTCAAGTGGTGCACAAGACAAGAGCAAACGGTATGAAACTTTTTCTGTAAAGGGCCAGAGAGACGACACGCAAGCGCAGCTCTGGTCAGGATTCACTGAGTGGACTGCTGTGTCCAAATACAATTGTATTTAGGAAAACAGACAGTCAGCAGGATTTGGCCTGAATGGCTGAGTTTTGCCAGACAACAATGTATTTTGGAAGTGCACTTCGCCTCTCCAAAAGATTACTCAAGAATCCTCAGTTACTTGGATAATTTTGCCATCCGTGATGTGGAGCAAAAGTGTTAAGTCTCTTTTCCGTCCTCTGGGTCAAACACTGGGTCAGCTTCCTATGTATTGTTCCAGAAGATTCTGGGCATATATAAATAGCTGCAGCCTACCTCCTCCAGTTATACGGATGGAAACAATACCTGACGTGGGTTTGTGGGAGACTGTTCGGGAAGTGCTTGGTAGATCTGTTTGACGCCTAGCAGGTGCTCAGAGATGTGGAGGTTGGGATACCCTGCTGCGCTCTCCCCAGATCGGGCAATCAGGGTTCATTAAAGGAGATATTAGTGGGGAGAAGCCCAGACTAGACACAGGTCCCAACTCCGCCACCTACTCACTGTGTGGCTTTGGGTAAGTTACTAAACTTCTCTGAGGCTCAGAGCCTTCCTTTGGAAATGGGGTGCTAAGTGTAGCTATTAGTTGTCGTGAGGGTTCAGTATAGAGTTGCCAAATAAAATACAGGATAAAGGCCAGTTAAATTTGGATTTCCGATCGACAATGAATACATTTTTTTTTGTAGAAGCAAGTCCCAAATGATGAATTTTTATTTGCTCCTGCTGGCAGCCCTATTTCAGAAAGATAATTAATGTGGGACATGTGGCCTGGTGCCTGGCATATAAAGGTTGCTCAGTAAAAGGTAAGTACTCTTGCATGTCATCCGCCTGATGGGGTTATGACGTTTCTGACCCCCTACCCACCCTGCCTATTATGAGGACTGGACGAAGTAAGATATGTCAAAATGAAGGCCATTTCAGGCCAGCCGTGGGTCCTGTCTACTATCCTTATTCTTACTTTTTTTTAAAAGATTTTATTTATTTATTTGAGAGAGAGAGAGACAGCGTACACGAAGGGGGGGGTGGGGGTAGTGGGGGGGATGGGGGGAATAGGGAGGGGACGGGGAGAGGGGAAAGAACATGAGGGAGAAGCAGACTCCCCACTGAGTGGGGAGCCCTGATGCGGGCTCGATTCCAGCACCCTGAGATCATGACCCGAACCAAAGGCAGACGCTTAACGGACTGGGCCACCCAGGCGCCCCTCTATTCTTACTTTTATTCTACTCCCCTACCTCTGGATTCCACTGGTGCAAACCTGAACAAACCAGTTTCCCTGGCTCTAGTCCTCCTCCCTTTTTGTTCAAAGCCTCCGTCCTGCTTCTGGGAGGAACGTGACCTGTTTCTGACAAGGGAGCACCCCTCGGCTGGGTAAGAGGATAGCCCCTCTCAACTCTCCCTGCTTTGGTGGTCCGACTCCAGCACCTGGAGAAGGCACCAAAGGTAAGCCGCTCTGAAAACACTTGTCCCCATGGCGCCACCTCCACTTGCTCTGATAAATCTCTCTCCTCATCCTCCTCTTCCCAGCACTTTGTTCTTCCAAGATCTTCTCTTCCTGGGGTCCCCCTCTCCCCAGAATCTCCCCTCCCTTCTGTCTCCCCATCCCACCCCCTGCAGCCTGTATTTCTTTTTTTAGTCTTCCACCTCGGTTTATTTTATTTTGCCCTTACATTTTTCCCCGTTACAATTTCATTTAATTTATAGATCTTCTAAATAAAAAATACAGGCACACAATTCTCAAAGTCAAAATTTCTCAAAATTAGCAACTAAAGCTCTCCTTTCCACCTTCCCCAACGCCTATCCACATCCCCCAGAACAAGCTCATTTGGATTCTGTCTGCTCCTTGCTGCTAATGGCCACATTGTAACCTAGCGAACTAAACTGCTTCTTCGCTCTGCTCCAGTTTTGAACACGGCCCCCTGACTTCTTTCATGGAAAGTGAGGATGCCATTCTCATCTTGTTCCCCCACAACAGCCCCACGTGCCTTCCCTCCCCTCATTCTTCAGCTTTAACCGTGTTGGGCTAAGAATGGTCCTTGTGTGTCCACGACCGTGACTTCCTAAGTACTGGCCAGCCACTGCAATCACACTCTTGTGCACCCTTTGCCGTAACCCTGGGTGTGGGAGTGCCTCGGTGGTCCTTGTGTGGGCTTCAGGGGGCCAAGGCAGTAGCAGCCCTCAGTGCTCAGCACAGGACCACACCCTCATGGAAGGTCATGGGCATTGATGTTGGATGTCACTTCTGATGTTGTGCACACAACCCCAGAACCCTCAGGGTTGGCGAGAAGACAAGCTTTTACACCCTCATGTCTCGCACCTTGTGGCCCAGACCATTCTCTGCTCTGCCTGTGGGGTACCACAAAGTATTATTTTTATAGATCCCACAATTATCTCATACATAATGCAATTATATCACATTGTAATTTGAATGTTAAGAGAATGGCATTGTTAAATGTGGAGGAGAAGAGAGAGTTTTCCTCTACCCTCTTAGGTTCTGTGGCTGAGGCCTGAGAATTAAACTGACAAAGACAGATGAATGAGAAAAGCACGCACATTTTATTTGATGTTACTATTTTTATGTGTGCATGGAGACCTCGTCTATATGAAAAAAAGACTCAAAGAAATGGATAGGCCTCACAGCTGATATACTAGTTTAACAAGGAGCAATACATTGTAGAGACGTGATGAGACAAAGGAAAAGCGGTTTGGGGTAGGGGCAGTAAATCATGGGGAAGTGACCAGGAAATACATGGAGAAACTAATGAAAGATATAAGTTATCTGAGTAGGTTTGTTTGTACAGATTCATCTCCGTGCTGATTCCCCATCTCCAGTGATAAGAATGCTCTCCTCTTCCCGGAGCAAGGAGCATACCTTTCCCGTAGGAAACTCATGCCCTGATCTTAGGTGGAAAGGATGAAGTTAGAGAGCCCTTTCTGCACCTGCTGTTTCTTAACTGCCTTCAGCTCAAAATAATCACTATGCCAGAGAGGCAGATTTTGGGTTGGCATGTTCTAATCCCTTTAAATTGTAAACATTAAAAATATGCCATAGTTGGGACGCCTGGGTGGCTCAGTCGTTAAGCGTCTGCCTTCGGCTCAGGTCATGATCCCAGGGTTCTGGGATCAAGTCCCACATCAGGCTCCTTGCTCAGTGAGGAGCCTGCTTCTCCCTCTCCCTCTGCTGCTCCCCCTGCTTGTGCTCTCTCTCTCTGACAAATAAATAAAAATCATTTAAAAAAAATATATGCCATAGTTTTTGTTATCATATTTCTTTTTTTAAAAAAAAGATTTTATTTATTTATTTATTTGAGAGAGGGAGAGCATGACGGGGGGAGGGTTAGAGAGAAAAGCAGACTCCTTGCTGAGCGGGGAGCCTGATGCAGGACTTGATCCGGGGATTCCAGGATCATGACCTGAACTGAAGGCAGTTGCTTAACCAACTGAGCCACCCAGGCACCCCATCATCTTTCTTTTTTTAAAAAAGATTTTATTTATTTATTTTATTTTAGAGAGAGCATGAAGAGGGGAGGGGACAGGGGCAGAGGGGGAGGGGAGGGAGGGAGCAAAGAATCTCAAGCAGACTCGCATGCTGAGCATCGAGCCTGATGCGGGGCTCAATCTCATGACTCTGAGATTGTGACCTGAGCTGAAACCAAGTCAGACACTTAACCGACTGAGACACTCAGGTGCCCCTGTTATTATATTTCTTAATATACTGGGGGCCTCAGAAAATGAATGAGGTCTGTCCATCTCTCCCTCTGAGAAGTCTCCTGAGAGTCCTGGAACCACAGAGAAAGATGCTGAGGGCGTGCACATTTCAGGGAGAGGGTCTGGCTCCTGTCGGATTCTCAGAGGTCCCGTCTAGTCCTGTTCCTGTGACTTCACTTGCCCAAGGTCATGGGGCTGTCAACAGTGGGGTCCGGCTGTGTGACCTCGATCCTGAGCACTTACCCTCCGAGTCATCGTGGGAAGGGCTGAGGGGGCCGTACTAGCTTCACAAACGACCACGACCTTGGTGGTTTAAAACAACAGGAATTGATCCTCTTACATTTCTGGGTGTCAGAAGTCCAAAACAGGTCTCACAGGACTAAAATCCAAGTGTCCCCAGAGCTGCACTCCCTCTGGAGCCTCCAGGGGAGAATCGGTTTCCTTGCCTTTCCTGGCCTCCGGAGCTGCATTCTTTGGCTCATGGTCCCTTGCTCCATCTTCAAAGCCAGCGATGCGGCATCTTGCTTCCTTGTCACACTGCCTTCTTCTGTGGAGTCAGACCCCTCTGCCCTCCTCCAGTAAGGACACTTGTGATTGCATTTGCGGCTCGTGGGGCTAATTCAGGATAATATCCCCATCTCAAGATCCTTAACTCAATCACAGCTGCAAAGTTCCTTTTGCTACCTAAGGTCACATTGACAGGTCTCAGGGATTTGGGAACCATTACTCAGCCTGCCACATTGGTCCCCAGAGCCATGTCTCCCACAGGCTGGATACTCATTTGTGGAGAGTTCAAAAAGGGTGACTACAGCCATGGTGTCTCTTTTTTCCTGGGGGAGGCAGAGCATCCTCTTTGAGGACCAAGCAGAAAGCTTCAGCATCTCTCAGGCAAGACTGGATGACCCATGCTTGGAGGTTTGATGGCTCCAGGGGAAAGGATGATTCTTGCTCTGCCATCAGCCCAGGGGCAGGGGGGAATCTTCCAGTCCTCACCTCTGCTAAGATGCTGGGAAGGACAGGAGAGCTGGTAGGCCGTGGAGGTAACAGTAGCCAGTACTGGAACTCAGTGAGTCCAACCGGGTGCAGGGTGGTCTCATCACCCTGATCCTCAGTTATCTGCTCTAAAATGGGAACAATCACAAAGCCAGTCATAGACAATTGCTGCTGAGATGCGTAATCCATGTAGAAAACACTGGGCAGAGTCCCTGGTACGTGGTGAATTCATGGCAAGTCCTCCCCTGTCAACAAACTGGTAACTCCATGACCCAGTGGTTCGAGGCACAGTCCTTGTTTCTGCCTCTGATGCTCACTCCCACCTCACATCCAGCCCATCAGAAAACTGTGTCAGCTCTGCCTTCAACGAATGCCCTTCATGGATACTCTCCTTGTCCAAACCACCATTGTCTCCCTGCCGGATTCTTGCCCAAGCCCCTCGCCGGTCTTGCTGTGTCCCCTGCCCTCTTGCCTCTTGCCCACAGGACAGCAGAGGGATTCCTTTAAGACTCAAGTCAGGTCAAGCCATTTCTTTGTTCATAGCCTCCCAATGGTTCTCCGATTTCAAACCGAGTTAAAGTCAGCACTGTAACCTTGGCCGACAAGCACCCATGGGATCCAGACTCCGGACTGTTCTCTGACCTCACCCTATACTGCTCTCTCCGTCTGTCTCTCTCTGTGCTCTCACCACACTGGCCTCCCAGCTGCTTCTCCCACACACTCAGCCTCAGGGCCTTTGCACTGCCCTTCCCTCTGCCTAAAATGCCCTTCCTTCTGATGACCATGTACCCAGTAACCTGGCCTCCTTCACATCTCCATACCTTAGGTATCGCCTTTTCAGGAGGCCTTCCCTGGTCCAACTACATAGAAGAACAACACCTTTATTTCTATATCAACACCTGATACTTGATTTTGTTTTTAATTGCCTGTCATCTTGTGTTGTCTTCACATCCCATCTCTGTGAAGGCAGGCACTGTATCTGTTTTGCCTTGGGCTATGTTCCTAACATCTAGAAACAGAGTCCATGCTCACTAAATATTTGTTGGGTATGCAGAATTTATTGAGGACTGGATGAGAACGGTGTCAGGCACCATTCTAAGGACCTCACGCTGAATCTCTCCTTTAGTCCTCACACCAACACTATGAGGTCGGCACCATGCTTATCACCACCCCCTTCCTGTCCACACACACCCATTTAGCAGATGAGGAAACTGAGCCTCAGAAAGCCCAAGCGGCTTGCTCAGCAGGTAAGTGGTCGAGCCAGGGCTGAAACGAGGCAGTGAGATCCCCGAGCTCGGTCCCTCACTCCCCTGTGGGGACTGTCCACTCCGGCAGCCAAGGCGCTGTCTCCACATGGCTCTTGAGCACGTGAGATGCGGCCAGTCCTAATTGAGATGTTCTGTGAGTGTGAAACTGATTTCAAAGGCTTAGTACCAAAAAGAGAATGTAAAATATACCACTAATAAGTTTTTATATTGACGACATGTTGAAATGATAATATTTTGGATACATTGGATTAAATAAAATACATTATTCAAATTAATTTCACCTGGCTCTTTTTGCTTTTTTTAAATGTGGCTATTAGGAAATTTAAAATCGCACATATGGCTCCCATTTGTGGCTCATGTTGTGTTTCTATTGGACAGCGCTGTTCTACAGCGTCTCCCAGGCTTGAACTTGAACATCTTTTGCCTGGGAGTGAGCAGGTGAGGTGCTCAAGGGACTCCGCTCAGCTCCAGAGTGCCAGGGCTAAAACCTGTTCTCTGAAGACCCTGCCCGGGGATTTGGATGGCTAAATATTTATGGTTCCGAGGCTGCATTTCTAACAGCTCCAATATGCCTGCGGACTTTGTATAAACCTAATCATGGCGAGGCACACGGTTTCCATTTCAACTGCCTTTAATCCTCGATCCTCTGATAAAGGCGATGTGACGACATCTCCTTGAAGTGCTCGGCCAAGTCCGCCTGGGTAACGGCCACGCAGATCTGCAAAAGGGCAGGGCTGACTTGGGGCATCCCTGGTGGTTATATTTTTGGAAGTAAAAGTGATGTTTTTAATGGTTGAAACTGATTACTCTCCTCACCTGCTTGTGGAATGAAAAGTTAGGAATTGTAAAGAGTCTAAGCCTCTTGTCATGCCAGTGCTCACCCCTCCAGTGGGATTCCGTGCAGGATTTTGGGTCGCTGCTAATGAAAATTCATGTTGGGTGCTGAAGGACAAGAATATTCACTATTTGCTGTGGGTTGTGATGGTGAAAGCAGAATTGTGGTGTGTGTGTGTGTCTGTGTTGGGGGTTGTGCGTCTTTGTGGTTGTGTGTGTGTGTGTGTGTCTGTGTGTATGCTTTAAAGTTATCTAAAGTTGGGGCGCCTGGGTGTTGGTTGAATGTTGGAGTCTTGGTTTCCGGCCCAGGTCATCATCTCATGGGTCATGGGTTCGGGTCCCAGGACGGGCTCTGCGCTCGGTGGGGAGTCTGCTTGAGGATTCTCTCCCTCTGCCCCTCACTCACGTGCGTGCGCGCACACACACACACACACACACTCTCTCTCTCTCTCAAATAAATAAATAAATCTTAAAAAAAGTTTAAAGTTATCTAATGTCATTCACTTGGGCTGTGGCCATTGTTTTCTGTTTTAGCAAGTCCTGAGAGAGGCCTCTTCGCATGGGGGGATGCAGGGTGACATTCTGCATCCCTATTTGAAGTGACTGTAAATGGAGACCTAGGTCACAAGAGAGAAACTTCTGGAAGAATCAGGAGTGCTTCAAGATGGCCTCAGAGGCTGCTGATATTTGAATCCATCTATAGCGTGGCAGCTTGCAAAATCTCAGGTTGTGTAGTAAGATGAGGACTCTGAATAATTCACAGGACTTAAAACAAATCTTAATTAGAAGGTTAAAAAATTTGTGTGGCTACCAAAGGGGGGGGCAGAGAGAGAGAGAGAGAGATACTTCATATTAGAACCCAAGAATCCTGTTAATGGAGACATCATCTGAAGCTGTTTTTTGAAATTCTTTTTGGGAGGCGGGGGCTGTAATGAGAAGTCTCCTATTATTCCTTTACTTTTCACTTTCTGCAATTACTGGTGCTGATTTTTAACAATTGGAAATTGTGGTCCATGACTTTCAGAGTGTATTTTTACATTCTCCCGATTGAATTGTCTTCCTGGAAGTTAATTATTTTTTACTCAGGGCCAAAACTGTTTTGACACAAGGACCATCCCCCTGGAGTCGTGATACAATTTCATACGAAGGCTAAGGTTCTGTGATCATAGATGCCCAGTTACTTTCAAAAAAGGAAATTCTTTTTTCTTTCAAATTCTGGTGCCTATTTGCAATGAAATGATGCCATTTTCTTTAAGTTCTGGCCTCTCCGCAAATGGTTATTTTAACTGACACTCAAGTCAAAGGCTCGTTTGTAATGCCTTTCATTTCAGTTTTATGGCAAATTAAATTATGGTTGTGGTTAAACAAAATTACATTAAAAACCATATGTGCTGAAGAAGTTTTGGGGGAGAGTATCGAGTTTATACTTTAAAAAGCCCGAGCTGCTCTGTTTAAAGTGGATCTTTCATAAACTCGGAGTCAAGAAGCAACAATAATGTCCTTCAGTGAGTCAAACAGTTTGGAGAGAAAGGGACACTGAAAATGCTGGGGAAACAGACACCGAACTGAAAAACGCTAAGTCGAGTTTTTCTGTCAAACCACGTTTGAAAGTAAGGAATTCGTGTAAATTGCCATCTTTTGCATCAGAAGGAAGAAGCGCACATAGTTCCCTGGCTATATGGAGTTGTTGTGACATAAGAAAACAGAATCTTTTTAAACCTCCAGTTTAATTAATTCTTAAAAAAAAAAAAATTAGCAGCAGCACATTAAAAGGATAGAGGGGGAAAAAAAAAAACCCCGATTAGTTCCAAATAAGCGTCTCTTAATCACCCTTGTGAAGGCGTAATTTGCAAAACACTACGAGGAAGTAACATCTTTTTAATTTTAGGGGAAAAAGTGCATTGATAAAAATAAGTAGAACATTTTAATTAAAACTCATAAAGTGCGCACATCTGCTTGGGATTGTTCGGCGTGGCGGCGATTAGCGGGTCCCTGCACCTAGATAATGAGTCCCCGGTTGTCGTCGCGGGCATAATGGCCGGGCCCTTGTGAGAACGTTGGCGGCGCATTTGGTGGTGCGGGGCATATGCCCATTAGATCCCAATAAGTCCGGCCCCGAGCGGAGGGGTGCGCTGGGGGGGCCGGAGTTAAACACAGGAAACAAGCGTTGAGTGTGTGCCAATAAAAATGATCACAGATCAGGGCTGCTGATGTCATAACCCTGGGGGTCGGGGGTCAGGGCGCTGAATGCGCCTGAAAGGGGCCGCCTGTCTGCGGCCCGGCCGGCGGCGGGCGAGGGGGCGCGGCGCGCACAAAGGCCCGCAGCGCCTCATTAGAGACGCGTTTGATGGGCTCCCGGCCCCCACGGGGGCCCCGGGCGATGTCAATGGGATAATTACGATGATCTAATGGCCGGCTCTTTTGCATGCAGGTCCGCCTGAATGGGCGCCTGGAGGCTGCATTGAGCCGGGCTGTGTAAACTGTAGGGTGCCTCGCCGACTTGGAGCCGCGGAGACTGGCGGCGGGTCAACTTGGACCACTTTGCATTCACGCTCTCAATAGGCGGAGCGGGAGGCGCGCTTTTCCGCGGCCGCCTTTCAGCCGGGAGAGTGACAGATTGCAGGTCAGGGGCTGGCGGGACCCGGGCCCTCGCCGGGCAGATGGACCGCGCGGCCACGCGGGGGACCCCCGCCCTGCGCCCGCGCGCGTCCCCGCCGGGCGGGCGGCCGCGCGCCCGGGTGGGAGTGGTGGCCGCGAGTGTCCCCGGGCGGCGGCGGAGGAGGGGGGGAGGGGACAGGGATGCTGGCCGGGGCGGGGGGCGGGGGGGAGAGGGAGGGGGCTGGGTGGTTTTCCATTTTCCCCCAAATCGGCTCTCTTAATTACGAGAGTAATCATCCAACAAGTCCCACAGCCCAGCGCTTGGCTCCGCTCCCACGCTGGTGCGTTTCCCCATCAGCAGACGCGGCTCCTGCCAAGAGCCCCAGCAAAGCAGCCCCACCCCGAGCGTTTTGGAGGAGGGGTGGGGGAGTGGAAAGAAGAAGTGGATATTTGCGATTTCAAAAGAACGCTCGCTCAATGGCTTATGTTAAACCCCAGGACTGTGCGGGTATCCGACAACTTTCCACCTAGGAAGCTGGCAATTTTATGGGTTTTCCTCGAACGCTATCCCGCTTCCACCGGGACTCGCAGTAAATGTGCTCATTGTGAATTATTTTACGTACGTGGGAATCCTGATCTTTGCAGCCTCTAGGATTTATACAGAGCTTAATCTGGGTCTTTCCAGCACATAACAGGCACTCAATAACTATTGCTAGAACGAATGAATGAAGAAAGGAATACACACAGACTTGTGTACAGAAAAAGTTCCAAGTTCCCTTTTTTGCCCTCCTCCTACCAGGGACCCCACCTCCTCTAGGCAAGCAATTCCAACAGTCTGGCATATTTCTTTTTCCTCCTTTCTCTTGCACTTAAAAAAAAAAAAAAAAAATCACTCTTTCTAGAAAATTTAAATCGTACTGACAAGGGTAAAAAAAAGTATTAATCCTTCCATCCTCGTTCCAAACCTGTGTGTGTGTGTGTGTGTGTTCCCTCTGTAAGACTATGTAGGTTACATCACAGAGCATGTGTCCCTGCTTTTATATCAGAGGGATCATAGGGTATGTGATGTTTTACAACTGGATTAAACCTAGCATCACTGACATTTCCCCATATCAGTAAATATTGATGTACATTCTCCTATTAAATGGCTGCCTACCATCTGCAGCGTGGATTTACCCTTATTTGCGCAAGCAGTCCTCTGCTGATGAACATCTAGGCTGTTTCCATTTTCCTCTTTGAAACAATATTGTTGGGAATATATTTGTAAATTCCATTTTGTACACTCTTCCAATTACCTCCTTAAGATGAATAATCATTTTTTCAAGGGTAAAGCATGTCAGTTCTCTTACATATTCTATATTTAGAGCTGGAATCAATCCTAGGCAATAATCTAGTCTTCATCACATACGAATATCCATTAATTGCACCTAGCTATTCCAATCCTCATTCTTAGAGCAAACATGTAAACTCTCTCATCCTTTCTAACCCAGAAACTGCCTTTTTCTTAGCAAAAATTTGGGGGGTCACTCTAGGGAAGGGGGTGTCCCTGATCTTACTTTATTTGCACTTTTCTTCACTCAGAAAAGCCCTTTTTAAATAGCCAACAATAGGAAATGATTTCATCTTTGATGCCTTCCCTGGAGTCAGAATGCTTTTACAGTTGAGCTGAGCACCAGATTACCTTGAGGTTCCAAAGCCAGACTTAGAAACAACACTGGGCACAGCAAATGACAGCAAATGACATTGTGTAACTGATGAGATGGAATTGCCAAGCGTAATAAAATGCAGCCCCCTGCTTTGGCCGTCACTGCTACCCACATGATGTCCAAGTTACATCTGGTCTACAGGATCAATTTATCATCAGACAGAAAACAAAAGTGGAATTAAGTGGTATTGAAGCGTTTTAAAATTCAATTCAATTCTAATAAAGCACTGTATGTACATAGTAAACATTTTTTCCAAACACAACAGTGAAAAGCTTCTCTCCTGCCTCATCTCCTCCCCACCTCCACTGCCTATTTTCCAGATTTCTCTCCCTAGAGGCAACGCTCCTACCGCTTTCTGCATCTCCTTCCATTGATGTTCTTTGCATACAACCCTGCATATATGCATCTCCCCCTTTGCACAGGAAATTAACACGCCATATACTTTGTTCCAGTTTGTTCTTTTCACTTACAGTATCTGTATTCCCTGTGTGAGCTGACCAGTTTACCCAATCCCCTGCTCATGGACAGGTAGGTTACGCTCGGTCTTTTGTTACTACAGACAGTATTCTTGTCACAGAGGGAAACTAGATCTGTAGTTAAATTCCTAGCAATGGAAATGCTGCACTAGAAGATACATGCCCTCAAAGACTTGAGAGCTTTTGCCAAATTTCCTTCCAAAAAAATCCTTCTAATTGGCACTCCCAAAAATCAGGTCTGAGAAGGGTGTTTCCTTAGGCCTTTGCGCACTTAGTGACTTGTCACCGTTTTTGATTTCTGTCAACTGGATCCATGAAAATGCCTGAATGATATTTTTGATTGCTAAACAGCCTATGTGGATCAGAATCCGGTCTCAAAGGGAGGATGAAGTGATGGGCTTCAATCCCCCAGTGAGCCAGGGGTCAGAAATTCCAGGGAATGTTGGCCCCAAGGAATTTCTCCCCCTTGAGGGGAAAGGAGAACCTGTCTGTGGGTTGTGTTTACCCTGCATGAATGGGGGAGGGCTTGTGCCCTTGTTTGGGGTGCGGCCCATCCTCTGGCTGGCGTCACCCTGTCGCCAAGTATCACTCTACCCTCCGGCCAAGAGTTCCCTGGGACCCCAGCAGCAGGAGCACCACCTGGCTCCGTTGGGAGGTCAAACCCGGGACAGGACCGAGGCACCGGGAATGATGCTCTTGCATAGGCGTCTCTGATCGCATATGGATCTCCATATTCCCAGACTTGACCTGTCTTCCTCCAAAGCCTCCAGGAGATCCCGGTCCCCTCCCACCCCCACCATGCCCAACTCATAGACCGGGCAGATTGCACTGGAAAGAAACAAAACTGCATATCCTTTGATAAGCAAAGAGACTTGGGGGGCAGGGCTCTTGTCTACGGACGCAGGACTCTCCCTCAGTTCCTGGTCTACCAGCAACTTGTGAACCCCCTGTAAAGATCCCCGTATGAAGCATCTTCTTTCAGCCGTGATTTCGGCTCTTCCACCTGCTCAGAGACCCCTGGACCTTTTCATTCCTTAGAGGCCTCCCTGCATTTTGCTTCCTTTTAAATGCATGCCCGAGGGGGGAGGGGGCTTGGAGCCCTTGGCGCCTCACCTTCCCAAGTTACGCTCTCCCCAATTTTATGTGCCTGGACCGACCAGCAGCATTTTCTGTGAAAACACAGTTTTCCACTTAGTTTTCCTTCTTGGGAGCGACAGCTCCTTTCACCCCAAAGAAAACAATCCTCAGCCCGGGTTTTGGAGAACGACAGAAATATGGAAGATGATTCGTGTTTGGAACTTCGTAAAGACTCTCAGGCAGCAGGAAAAATATTTTCAAGTGTTGATTCTGCTGCAGCAGCCCCTTGATCTCACTTGTTTCAGAAAAATACCACTCGTGCCGGTTTCTGAAAACTTCCACGCCGTCAGTATGCTCATCTTCTCTTCGTTGTTGCCTGTAAGGAGCTAGAAATAAATAATCTGAAAGCAGCCAGGGGGAAAGGGGTTCCGGCGTTTAGGGGTGGGTGCTTGCTTTTTATTTTTATTTTTTATTTTTATCTTTTTTCTTGTCTCCTAAAAGGACACTCTGCGTTAGTTCTGTGATGGAGTTCTTAGGTGTTTACATCGGCAGCCGGCTGGGGTGGGTTTGAGCATCTCCCAGCAGCTACACATCAAAGAGTTAAATGTAAATAGCTCATCTATGCAGGAGTTTGGCTCCCGCTGTAAGTAGGTGGAGTTTGGAATCTGGGGTCCCACAGACCCCTTGCATTTTTGGTTGATTGTCTTTAATTACTTTTGAGGGCTGAGCAAGGTTGCTGGTGCCTCGGGGCACTCATGACAGACAAGGAATGTTTCTTAATGCCATTTATAAGGAGCACATCATGAAGCATCAAACGGAGCAAAAATGACAAGAATAGCAAGTGTATCATTATAGCCTTCATTTAAGTAAAAGATGCAGTAAACAGAAAGGAAAACCAACCACACAGGGGGTGGATTTATTTGTTTTGATTGCCTATTACTCAAAAAGGCATTTATATCCTGATTTTTACAGTATTTGCTGAAGCCCTAATTTCGCTTCTTGAAGGATGGAAGGACAAAGGTGAGGGTAGGCGGCTGCCAAGGAGGTGCTGCCCCACCCTCAGGAAACCTAGTAGAAGCCAGTTTAGGGTCTAAAACAGAAAAAAAAGTTCTTGCTCATTATTCTTTTTAGAATTTCTTTCTGGGGAGAAGGACAGAAATAGATGTTCCGTTTTGACAGACTTAAGCTCATCAGATTTATCAAATCAAAATATAGGACGGCCAGCTCAATTCGGCTTTCAGATAAACAATAAATAATTTTTTAGTATAAGTGTGTTCCATGCATATTTGGGACAGACTTATAAAAAAATGTATTCGCGGTTTATCTGAAATTCATTTAACTGGGTGTCCTGCATTTAATTTGGCAACCCTGTATAAACCTTTGGTCCTTCCTTTTTTTTTTTCCTCAAAGAACTCAGGGTTTATTTTATTTATTTATTTATTTGTTCGTTTGTTTATTTTTTATTAACATATAATATATTATTTGTTTCAGGGGTACCCTGGTTCTTTCTAATTCCATCACCGGTGCATCTGGATCACAGGCGAGGGAGGTGTTCCTCCATAAAAAGAGAAATGGGCACGGTGGCGGGGGGGGGGGGGGGGGGGCCTATATTAGTGCAGGGGGATGTACTTACCGCCAAGAGCGTACGTTGGCGTTAGTGAGTATGGAAGCACGTGGAAGTGAGTGATGGACCCACAGCAGATGCGTCTGGGAGCAGAAGGGTGGGCCTGGGGCCCGAGGATCTGAGCCCTGGCCTCCACTGCTTCCTGGGCCATGACCCCAAGAGAGTTGCTTAAACTCTCCGAATTTCAAGTTCCTCATCTGCAAACGGGGATGCCTGAACCTCTCTCCTTCAGTCTCTTTGCCCAGGATAACATGCATAGAGCCTTGGGCCCAGGGATGGACAAAGAACCCTCTAGAAGGAACGGGTGTTGTGATGAGAGGCCACAAGTTCTTAGGTGTTTACATCGGCAGCCGGCCTTGGGGCTCTGGGCTTGAGAGACAGAGAGACCAGAGGTTCAGTAGCTGTCTGTCCTTGGGCAATGGATTTCAGTTTGCTCACTTGTGATCCTTTAAAAATTTCAAATCATAATCACCTGTTTAAAGTGGAAATGGGACCTCGTCATTCCCCTGTTCAAATATCTGAAGTGGCCTTTTACCACACTTGGAATAAAATCCAGACCTTTAACAGGACCTCCCCAACCCTTCGTGATTCCCCAGCTACCCACGCGGCTGGGAGCTCCCTCACCAGCTTCTTGCTGCTCTGGCCTCTGGCTGCACCAGGACTGGAGTGAGGCAGGAGAGGGCCTCAGAACTTTCCTTTCATTGACTTAGGGATATTCCTCTAGCAACAGGATTGAGCACCTTCGATGTGCTTGCCACTGTGCTAAGATCCTAATTAGCCACCTCATAAGATTACATTTTAAAAAGGGAAGATTTCCACGGTAAGCACTTTGTATAGGCCAGTCATCGGATCAGATCCTAATAAACAACACCCGTTTCTTGAGTTTTTGCTGAATAGGTACACTTTGCAATCAGCAAATAATAAAAGTACAATCGATATCTCCATTGCACGCGTGAGGAGACGGAGTCCCAGAGACGGTAAGTAACTTCTTCACGGTTGCCCAGCTAGGAAGTGACGGAGCTGAGATTTGAACCCATGGCGAACGGCTTTCAAAGAAGGTCTTTACCCTGCTCCTCACAGACCAGAGTACACAGTCTGAGCTTCACATGGCAGGTGTGAAACCATTTGAAAAAGTGGTTTTGCTGGAAAAGTTGAGATCAGCCAACCAGTCAAATTAGTCAAAGTGATTAGTTCTGCTCACCAGATATGGTTTAAAGAAGTGACAAAAACCAGGATGCCTGGGTGACTCAGTCAGTTAAATGTCTGTCTTCGGCTCGGGTCATGATCTCGGGGTCCTGGGATCGAGTCCCGCATTGGACTCCCTGCTCAGCAGAAAGTCAGCTTCTCCCTCTCTCTCTGCCCCCCGCCACTTGTGTTCTCTCTCTCTCTCTCAAATAAATAAAATAAAATTTAAAAAAGTGATGAAAACCAACAAAAACCTTTCTGCTGTGAATATTTTTTCCTGCTGATTATCTGGCAATAAGAGAACTAGCTGGTGGCAAAACAAAAATGTTGTTTTCGGTCACCACTGAATTGAATCGAAATGTCTGTTCACCGCCCTTCACTCTCAGATTTATTTCCTTGTGTTAGTGCAAGAGTTGGGAAACTTCCAGAAAGGGCCAGAGAGACAATATTTTCAGCTTTGTCAGCCATACCATCTCGGCTACAACTCCATGACTTTGCCATTGTAGCAAGGAGACAGCCACAGACCACACGTGGAATGGGCGGGTGTGGCCGTGTTCAATAAAACTTCATACAATCCGTTCCCACTCTGCACGGCAAGGTTCTATAAAGTTGCTAGCAAACACTGAATTAGCAAATCCTGAACCATTGCTCCCAAGAGAAACACAGGGTGAGGTTCCTGTGAGCCTTGGGCCATGACATTTTTGTCACCTGATCAATAATACATAACCTTGTTTTATGTGTGTGTCTAGTAAAGACGCCTTTTTGAATACACATTGTTGATCCCCTAGCGTTGAACCCACAGCCACCAGGGCTATGGCTTGTGCCCGAAAAAAGTCACCTCACTTGCATCGCTTCCACATTCCCCTTCTTACCTTCCTGCACTCAGGAACAGTAAATAGCACTTCATCCCTGTGCTTGCGCGCCATTTTGGATAGCCAGATCTCCCATGGAAAGCACCACACGGGGGGAAACGTGGCACTAAGAGGACGTGAAAAGGACATTTGTCTACAGGAAGAGGCAGGAAGGCAGAGAGTTGCCTTGCTCGACTACAGCCTGGTGACTCAGATTGTTTGCTTCCTGGCGTATGTCTGAAAATGACCACCCCAAGTATTGATTTGGGGGTTATAAATAAGTTTTAGCAAGTAAGCAGACTTGCAAAATATGAATAATGCGGATTGATTGTATAGAGACACTGAAATTTGAGTTTTACATCATTCTCACGTGTTACAAGATATTCTCCTTCTTTTGATTTTTTTTTTCAGGCATTTAAAAGTGGGAAAACCATTCTGAGCTTTTAGCTTGTACACAAACAGGCGGTGGGCCTGATTTGGCCCCTGGGCTGTTGTTGGCCGGCCCCTCCCATGGGCCGTTAACCTCCCTGTTGTTGAGATTTCTCATGGAGAAGAGAGACTGAGGACCTTCTGGTCAGGATGGGCCTCTTCATCCCGGGACTCTTCTCACTTGGGTAAGAAAATGCATCCATCCTATATCCACTGTCTACCCCTAAAATGGCGAAACAGTAATGCTCCTAAAACGCCTTTAGAGTTTGGTTCGCTTTCTGAAGACAAACAGGCAAGGAATGAGTTGTTTTCTGAGAGCGCCCGGCTCACTGAGTTACGCCTAGTCAACTTCTCCATCACAATGACGTCAGAAAGAGCTGAAAGAATCCACACATTATTTGAAGCCCAACTTTTCCCCCTTCCTAAAATTCCCTCCATCTTCGGAGTGTCTATAAATAGGAATTACAAATAAAAAGAAGGAAAGAAGAAAAAAGAAACGCCAGCCTTGTTTCTCTCAGAGACACAGCCCTTCTGCACCCAGCACAATGCAGGTCATTATTCCAAATGCCCACGATGCAAACACAAACCAGGGCAGACGTTATAGAATTTGCTGAAATGCCGTTGCCTCCCAATCATTAGTTTATCCATTGGCTCCTGCTGCAGAGTTCTCCAGAAAAGCCCAACAAGTCAGAGGAGATTGCTTCTCAAAACTCTTCCCAAAATAGATATAGGGTCAGAGTGAAGAATAAAACTGGTATTTTCCCAATAATTTAAGAGTCAGTGTTTCCAACTGAGGATTGGTCATCCTTTTTCTGTCCTGGGGCTGACAGCTAGCCAGTGCCCTTGGAAGGAGAACTTTGGTGTGGGACATCCGTTCATTCATCCATTTTAGATGTTGCTGCAGCTCCTACCAGCTCCCAGGGTCTCTGCCTGACTCTAAGGATGGAAGAGTGAACCAGACAAATGTTTTCTGGGTTTCTCATCCCCAGAATGTCAGGGATAGAATCCCAGACCAACCAACGTACCTAGAATTCTCTCAAAAGTGTTTTCTGGAAATCCTTTTTTTTTCACTCAAAAGAATTCAGGGATAGTCGAGCGACATACGCCCCAATCAACAGGAAACGTCTGGAACTGCTCCCTTTTTTGGCACTGGATCTTTCAAAAATAAAAACTGAGACTTTGGTCAGTCAGTCAAATCAACAGGAGATTATATTAGTCTGGCAATTTTTCTCATTAAAGAAATAACAATTCTAAATCTTGTGTTTGTGAACCAAGAAATTCATTCTCGCTCTGCTTTCTCTGAAACCTTGTCACTTTTGTTGAAGATGGTTTTATATCTGTTCTTCTCTGCAAAATTTGCCTTTGGCCAACACCAAGAATTAGTTGACCACATCTAACCTAAAATCAGCTGATTTTAACAGCCTCAGCAAATCTTTGAAAGGTAGAGGAGGTGGTTTTAAGCACAGTAGGATCTGTAGTTGTCCAAAAACCTGCTAACCCCCTGTTTTCTGTCAGGTGACAGGGACCCGCGGGCTGAGAAGCTGGCTGGTCCCACCCCACAGCGGCCAGCCCCATTGGCAGATCTTCTTTTTAGAAAGCGTGCTGTGTAGGGAGGGGCACAGAGAGCCGTGGGTCCTTTTGTAAAACCCAAGAGAGCCAGATAGATCACTCTTACCAACATCTACCCCTCTGCCTCTTCCACCCAGTTCATGCAAGAAAAAGTTTCTAAGATGCCCTAGTTCCTGCGGGTTTGGCTAGAGCATTGGGTAGGCGAAGTAGCCCCCTCCCACCCCCGATCGATCATGGGTCCATTAGCAGATTCTAAAGACTTCCTAAACAATCACATATATTTACGGTGGGAAAGCTTAAGACCAGAGTTGCCAGTCACCCAGCTAGTATCTCACAGAAGCAGGTGGAATACGCATCTTATTACTTGACACGTTCGTGGGCAATACCTCAAGCGGGCAAGAATCCAAAGAAAGGGGTCACTCTCTGAGATTGTGCAAGTAAGAACTGGCTTTGCTGCAGACAAAAGAGACAGCCTTCTTGGAGGGAGGTTTTGCAACGTGCATCAAAGTGTACAAGCACACAAACTGGACCCGGACACTCTCCTCAGAGCAGGGGTCTGCAGACGACGGTCTGCATCCTGTTCTGCTGCTCACAAGCTAAGAATGGTATTTATATTTTTACACGATTGGGGGAAAAAATGAAAAGATGAATAGTATTTCATGACGCATGAAAATGATAAGAAATTCACATTTTAGTGCCCATAAATAAAGTTTTATTGACACACAGCCATGCTAATTTGTTGTTGCCATATTGCTAGCACTTATGACAGGGGCCGTATGGTCCACAAAAATATTTACTCCCCGGGCCTTTGCAGAAAGTTTGTTCACCCCTGTTTTCAAGGGATGTGTTCTAAAGAAACTACAGGAAGGCAGTGCCCATCAGAAGGGGACCAGTTAAATGAATCACGACACATCTGTTCAGGGGCATACTATAGGGCTATGAAGAAGGAGATGCAGATAGAGATCACACACACGCATTTTATTCCTGTGGACACATTCCCAATCATATTGCTGTATTTTATCTTTTTTTTTTTTAAGATTATTTATTTATTTATTTGAGAGAGAGAGAGAAAGCTAGCACAAGTGAGCGGAGGGGCAGAGGGAGAGGGAGAAGCAGACTCCATGCTGAGCTGGGAGCCCGATGTGGGGCTCGATCCCAGGACCCTGGGACCCTGACCTGAGCTGAAGGCAGACTCAACTGACTGAGCCACCCAGGCGCCCCCATGTTGCTGTATTTTAAAGGCAGAAAATTGTATCCTAAAACAGCCTGGAGAAAGTGAATTTCCTTTTTTTTTTTTTTTTTAAATAAAATGAGGCACCTGTAGGAATGTGATCAGAGAAAGTATAAAGCAATTTTCATTTTCATTTCATTCATTTTTCTGTGTTTTCTGCTTTGTCTGAGTCACTTCATAAACAAGGCTTTTCTCCCTATGCCCTCCTGCCATCCCCCAAAAAGGAACTGTCCTGAAAGATCTCAGGGGCAGATTTTAACAGTGTTCCTCACTGAGGTCTCTGGCTGATAAAGTAAGTACGCCCTGCCTCATCATTCCTTCTCCCCACCGTCACTATGCTGTCCACCTAACCCCTACTACACGGAAGCTTGAGTGGAGAACGCACAGATCTGAACCTGCTAAATCCCCAGTCATTCTGTCAGTCAGGTAACCTGAGAATCCCAGCCCCTAATCTCTGACCAGCACCAGGTTAGTGCTGGTCAGGCTGCCTGTGAGAATGTTCCAGAACCAGGGGGCAGTTTTCTCCTTTGCAGTAATACCCCGAAAGTAGCTTCCTCTACCTTGGTTTTTTTTTTTTAAACCATGTTTATAATTAATATTCCAATGTATTACAACTTTGATGACTAATTCTCATCACAGGAAAAAGAGAAAAACACGGGCACGGGAGAGAAGACAGTAAGAAACGCCAGACAGATGACCACTGAGACCTGTTTTTACTTTTTTGGACTCGCTAAAATGCCAGGTACCGCGTGCGCTGCTTGGCGTTGCTGATGACTACAGTGCGTGTTCGCTGTGCTACTGAGGAATTCAGTGCTGGTACTGAGAATAACAATACATGGTTGGAAGAAACTCACGAGGTGTGTTAAGTGCAGATATGAACTAGTTACTTGTGAGGCACGCTAAAACCATAGACAGAGCAAGGGTGCCTTAAGCTTAGAAATAAAGGTGGAGAGTGTTACTTACAGAAAGGAAGGGATGGCAGTCCTAAGGAAACCTTGAAGCTTCACAGGACACTGATCGTGTCACCTTGAGGTTGACTGGTGTGACATCCCTAAAGCTCTGGCCCCGTGTGTCCTGGATCCAAGATATAGACATCGAATCTGTGGCTGTTCAGTAACAGTTGTGCAGAGTTGTGCTCCCCGCCTCTGTCCACGGTCAAGGGTGTGTTGGCTCTGGGCACCTCCCCGGTGCCGAGTCCCCTTGTTCACCCTCAGCTCTGCCCCTTATAACCACACGGTCGTCAGGGAAGGTGATGATGGACGGGGGACAGAGAGGGAGAGAGTTGCAGTCCAGCGGGGTCCGTGATGCCTCATTACACCAATGTCCCCTCAGTGCGAGCAGATCAGACATTCAGTACAAGTGTCTGAAGGAAAGACCGAACGGTAGTAACCACATAGGTTTTCCCGGGGCTACTCCCTGTCTTAAAGATCTAGCCCTATTTTCTCCATTAGGGCTGCTTTGGGGTTTGAACAGTATAGTGCCAGACTCTCTGTGGGCAATTCTGGCCCCACCACTAACGAGCTGTTGGATGTGGGCAAATGAGTTAACCTCTACCTCTCATGTGTGAAATGGGTGTGATGGCTTGTCCCTCACGGAGCTGCTGCACGGGGTGGGGCTTGCTGTCCCATGCCAGGGCAATGCTCCACGAGGGTCGGTCATGAGCTTCGCAGATGGACCTGCCATACTGCCCTGTGCCCCGAAATTATGATCTGATCGGAATATGAAGACCTATGCTTGTGAAAAGTGACACCATACATGGTTATGTCATTTTCTTTCTTTTTTTTTAAAGGTTTATTTAGTTGAGAGAGAGCGAGGGGCAGGGGCAGAGGCAGAGGGAGAGAGAGAGTCTCAAGCAGACTCCCTGCTGAGCGTGGAGCCCGATGCAGGGCTCATCCCACAACCTAGAGATCACGACCTGAGCCAAAACCAAGAGTCAGACGCTTAACCGACTGAGCCACCCAGGCGCCCTGGTTATGTCATTTTCTATACGTGTAGAGGAGTGTCCAGAGGAACAAGTCTGCTGGTGAGTGGATGAGGGAAAGAAACTTGAGTTTTCAAACTTAGGATTTCTTGCACCCTGCATCAGTAACTTTTGTGATTATATTTTCTTCTAAAGAGACATTGTCTTAGGGGCGCCTGGGTGGCTCAGTCAGTTAAGCCTCCGACTCTTGGTTTTGGCTCAGGTCATGATCTCAGGGTCGTGAGATCGAGCCCCACATTGGGCTCCGCGCTGGGCAGGGATCCTGCTTGGGATTCTCTCTCCTTCTCCCTCTGCCCCTACCATCCCTCCGTCCCCCCAAAAAAGAGACATTGTTTTAAAATGAAAAACATCCCAGTTGAGGCACATTCTACAAAATACCTGGGCAGTACTTCTCAGTCCTGTCAAGGCCATCAACAAGGAAAATAGAACCTGTCACAGCCGACAGGGGTCTCAGGAAACAGGACGACTGAATGTGATGGGGTGTTCTGGGTGGGACCCCGGAAATGAATGAGGACATTAGGGAGGAACTAAGGAAACAGGAATCAAGTGTGAACTTCGGTTAATAATTATGTATCTGTCATGGCCCATCACTGGGACCCGTGTGCCATGCTGACGTAAGATGTAAGCCAGAGGGAAAGTGGGGATGGGGCACTCAGGAGCTCTCTGCACTGTCTGCACCTTCTCTGTAAATCCTAACCTAAGATGAAAAAGTTTATGCCAACAAAATGGAAAGTAAGATTTCTGTTATCTATTGAAAAGGTAAATCCATCAGCCCGGCAATGTTATAGAGGAAGTTTTGAAGCCACACGGGGTCAGGAAATTATGGCAGACTGCACGTCTCCAGAATCTGAAAATGATGTGTGTGTTTACAGGGATGAAGGGAGGAGGGCTGGCATTGGTATCTTATTGCTGCTGGAACAAATGACCGCACACTCAGAGGTTAAGTCACACGCAGCGCTGTAGGTTAGAAGTCCCACACCGATCCTCCAGGCCAAGATCAAGGTGTCGGCGAGCAGCATCCCTTCTGCGGGCTCTCAGGAGAATCTCGTTCTCGGCTTTTCCAGCTTCCGCAGGCCACCGCATTGCTCCGCTGTGGCCGTCCCCATGATCCAGGATAAGCTCTCATCTCAAGATCCTTAATCCCATCTGCAATGTCGCTTGCGCCCTGGAAGGTGACATATTCATGGCTTCCAGGGATGAAGTCCTGGGTGCCTTTTGGGGAGCATTATGCTGCTTACCTCAGCTGGCAAACAACGTCTTTCTTCTACCCTGTGATTTCATACAGAGATCAGCGTGGCATTGGGAAAATTTCTTCCCCGTCTGGACCTCGATTTACTCATCTGTAAAATACAGTGTCTTGAGCTTCATCTTTCAGCTCTGGGATTCCTCCTGTAAAGACGCTGGTTTGGAACAGTATTTGAAGGCTGTGTTACAGGCCACCCTGAAGCCCCTGAGGTCAGGAAGGTGGGGCGAGCACACTGTTTTACCCATTGGGGTTTGTAGACCATGCCTTGATTCTCTCACCAGAGGGACCAAACTGCTGTTATTTTGGTGTTTTTCATTTTTATAGTCGCTCTTTTGTACATGAGCCCTTTCAAACGGAAACTTGGTTACGGCAATGAAAAAAATGAAATATTTTGGAAATTTCCTGGCAGCGCCTTCTAGTGCTTTCTTCTAGGGTAGGGGCTAGAATTGGCCTTTGGCTTAGAAGATCCAGAGGTCTGGGTCCAAACCCCAGCTCCATTGCTCAGTGGCCAGGAGAGGTTGGGCTAGTCTCAGAACTTCTCCGAGGCTCAGTTTCCTGCTCTTTAAAGTGGGAACGATAATAAGGGTACCTACTTCATAGGGGTTTTGTGAAGAATCAGCAAAAGAATGCAGTAAAAGTCTCGGCACAATGCACAGTGAACCCACAGAATTTCTCCAGGATGTGTGTTCACTGCACACATGCTTTTAAAAAGAGACTCTCAAAAAAAAAAAAAAAAAAAAAAAGAAAAAAAAGAGACTCTCTCCTGCTGCCCAGCTTCAATAGTTCTAACTGATAAACCAATATTTGCCTTAACATCTGGGGCCCCTTTCCCTGCAAAGAAACATCAGAGTTTCTCAATTGGGCCATCATGCTCAGAACTGCGGGTTTAAAAACAAGACAAAAAACAACAACAAGGGCGCCTGGGTGGCTCGGTTGAGCGACTGTCTTCGGCTCAGGTCATGATCCTGGAGTCCTGGGATCGAGTCCCGCATCGGGCTCCCTGCAGGGAGCCTGCTTCTCCCTCTGACCCTCCTCCCTCTCATGCTCTCTCTCTATCATTCTCTCTCTCTCAATAAATAAATAAAAATCCTTAAAAAAAAAACAACTACAAACAAGACAAAACAAAGCAAAATCCCCAACCGAAAAGGATCTGTGAGATGCTGTTTTTCCTGAGGGATCTGACTAATGCCACCCAACAAGGAACCCCCACATATCCAAGCAGCAACATCCACTAGGAGGGATGGATGAAATGGATTTGGTTATTCCTCTAATTTTATAGGTGAGAAAATGAAGGTGCTTTGGGGGTAAGCAGGTCACCCAGGAGCTTGAGTTCATGCATGGCAACTTGGATTTGAATCCATCGTCTGGCTTCCAAAACCTGACCTCTAAAGCGGCCTCTCGACCCTGAAAAATGTGACATACTGGACAAAGAAAGAGGCAAGAAAGGGGCTATTATAACCCCATGTTAAGTGACAAACACAAAATGAGGTGACTGCCCACCCTCCACTCCCCGAACTTTTTTCCCTCCTTCATTTTTCTTCATAGTACTCACCACACACACGAGCGTGCACACACCCCCCGTATGCACACACACACACACACACACATGCACACCCAATTTCTGATGGCTCGTCGTTCCCCCTTGGTTCCTGGAATGCAAGCTTCAGGAGAGGAGGTCTGTGCTCTTTTGTGTTCCTAGCGCAGAGGAATGCTATGTTGGCAGCTAGGAGACACTGGAGAAATGTGCTAAATGAATGAATCACCTTCACCTTAATCCTGACAGCCTTCAGCTGCTAACGGGGTCTTTGGGACGGGGTTGGGAGCTCCGCAGCCTGATGCTGGTGACCGATGTGGTGGACGAAGTGGGTTGGAAAGTCCTTGGGGCAGCGTGAGCCTGGAAAACCCTACATCTGGGAAGACAACATGCCTGCAACCGCCCCACTCCCTCTCTTAGTATCAACCCAGCACTTGCAATTAACTAGACAGCGATTTAATAAATCTGGAAGCTAAATTTCTTTTGGCGGCAGCATAGAAGACTGTTGGCAGCCCCTAGCTGCGTAAATTAAAACAATAAGCTGTTTTTAAAAATAACATTTTAAAAACATGCATACATTTGAATTAACATCCAGCTCGGCACCCCACAGAACACAGAGAAGCTGACTGCGTGCCCCATAAACACCCCTCACTCCTCTGCTGTGGTGAGAGCCACCACGGGCCTTTCCAAGGTGTTCTAGAAAGAACAGTGTTTTGGGGGGCTCGAACTCAGGACCCCGAGAGCAAAACTCGCACGCTCTACCAACTGAGCCGGCCAGGTGCCCCAAGAAAAAGCGGTGTAACAAGGCAAGGGTCTGCCTCCAGCACCTCATCCTAATCTGGACTGGACATGGCAAGTTACCCCCACAGCCCATGGAGCAAGGACTCACAGCACAAACACCGCCAACTGCTTTCTCTTAAAAATATAAAATGTTGCTGCAGCTGCAGGCAATTTACTTCTGATGAGTCTAACCTTTCCTTCTCTGAGGAAGTTGTTTAGCGGGAGGGGAAAATGCGGTCACAATATTGTTTTATGACTGTTTATCTTTAGAGCCCAAGTGATACTGATTGCAAATATTTATGCGCATTTTTTAAAAGTCTCGGCTAATGTTTGGAATGCATTTTTTTTTGAAAGAGTGAAATCAGATTTCAGGTAGATTTTGCAATTTTGGAGGATTTCAAAGTCATAACCAAGCTTCCTCTACTGGCCCACTGGTCCATTAATCGCCTAAATACAGCAATTAGGCAAACATGATCAAAATACAGAGTATTACCATTCTGTTGGGCTTTGGGAGGCTTGTCTTGGTTTTAAATGTCCATTATTAATGACTAGTCTAGAAATCTAAGTCTTAGCTTCTATTACATTAAAGAAAAGACCTCCGCATGAGAAAGCTTTGCATTTCTCTTTGAAATGCTGCTTTCCTCTTAGAGAAATGATTAGCCAGGTGTCAGAGACAAAGCACTAGATGTAACTTCTCCAGCTACCAAATAGCTACCAAGATGGGGTCTGCCACCCTGGGCTGAAAGAGCTACACTGTGTCTTCTAATTGTTTCCTTCTCTCCAAAGGTAAATGCTTGTGGATCTGCTATATAGTTAAAGTCCTTCGCCTCTGAAGAAGGCATTGGGAAGGGGAAGGGTTCTCATATCCGAGGGATCTCTTTGCCTTTAAGGTCAAAAAGATCTGGGATTAAATCCCAGTTTTGCTAGTTGCACTGGGGCCATAAGTAAAGTGATTTAACTTCTCAAACTCTGTATCCTCCTTTATAAAATGGAGAAAAATGATACTTAGTACTCTGTTGGTTGCAAAGTGGCTTAATGAAAGAAGAGGATATTTATCGCCTCAAGGAAATGGGAAGCTCAAGGACAACTTCAGGCTAGGCTGCATCCAGGGGTGTCCGTCATGTCATCAGGCATGCACGCTCTCCTTCTCCCTCATTTTCCATCTCTGAAATTTGTTTCTCACTGGGTACTTGCCTCTGTTAGAGAAGAGAGACTTTTCTTCTACCCTTTTAGTTTCTGTGGCAGGAGCCCTTGAATTGAGCTGACAAAGGACAGATTCACAGGAGATAAAGCATACAAATTTTATTTGCAATTAATATTTCTACTTGGCATGGAGGGCTTCATAGAAAGAAGTGAAAACCCCCTAAGAGGCAATTAGGTCTGAGAGCTTGCATACCATTTTAACAAAGAACGTTAAATTGTGGAGGCATGTGAAGACAAAGGAAAAAGGGGGTTGGGGTATGGGGCAGGAAATTGTGGGGAAAATGACAAGGGAATAGGCAGGGGAAACTAATGAAAGACAGGGTTACTTTAGTAGGTTTGCTTGTACGGAGTCATCTCTGGGTTGACTCCTCATGTCCAGTGATGAGGATGTTCTCCTCTTCCTGGTACAGGGAGGGCATCTTTCTCATGGAAATGTATGGCTTGCTCTTGGATAGAAAGGAGGTGGTCAGAGGGCCCTTCTTGTATCTGCTGTTTTGCACTTGCCTTCAGCTCAAAGTAATCAATGTGCCAGAGTGACCTATTTTGGGGTGGCATGCTCTGATCCATTTCACCTCTTTCCCCTCCACTGTGGGCAGACTCGTCCGTACACAAGGGACGTGTCTCCAAGGGGTCCTCCTTTTACTTCCTTCCGGCACCATGATGCTCAAAGACACTTTCTCCTTTTCCTTCAGCTCCAAAGGGAAGGATCCAGGAAATGAGGAAACCACTCTGATTGGCTGGCTCACACGATAGGCCCTCCTTGGCCTGCGTCCAAGTCACGGAGGGCCATCACTGGTCAGATATGGGTCCTGGGACTTAGTATCAGCCCACACTGACTGACAGCCCCACTAGCATCACATGGCTACAGTAGGCTGAGGGAGAATCGTTCTCGCAGGAAAGTGGCGGGGGGAGCTGCCCTGCAGTATTGATTCAAACCACGTTGATCAAACACTTGCCGTGTGCGATGAAGCACCCTGGGCCCAGAGGGTACCGGGAGGAGCACCGTAGACCAGGTCTCTGTCCTTGTCGAGCCTTCACGGGGGGCAGGGGGGTGGAGGGGACACGCGACAGGTGTCTAAGGTCATTTCAGATGGTGATGGTAGTAAACATGCTGATGCAGCAGGACACGGGGCAGGGTTGGGGGGGCCGTGGCTGCTGCAAGTACCAGAGATGGGATGGAAGCCAATATCGGACCCCATATCTACCTGCTGAGGAGAAAGGCACAAAGAGTCCGCCTTGAAGCTCGGAAGAAAGAATTCCTGCGGGGGACAGAATGGCCGGGGCAGAAAACTTGGGGCTTTGATGGCCTCGGGCCACTGGGGGCACAGAAAGAGGGCTCGGGGACTCGACGGGGAGAGAGGGCCTGGTGAGGGAGGAGCGAGGCCACAAGGTACCGGCCACAAGAAGGAATTTGGAGTCTGTGTTCAGTGCGTTGGGAAGCAGATGTTGGTGGCTTTTCAACAGCTGGGTGGGATGTGATCTTACTGGTCAGTTGAGCGGTCAATGGAGCTTGGCCTGCAGGACCACGTGGCAGTGATTTCTCCTGTAGGTATTACCCCTTCTCGTTGGAAGCAAGCACTGAAGTTTGACTTGGCACACACGGCCGCCAGCGATCTGGACCACATTTCCCAAGCCCCGATTCTGCGTTCTGGCCAATGGGATGTAACTGGGAGCATGACATGGCTTCCAAGAACCGTCCTTCAAGAGAGGGTTATGCCCCTCACCCCTCCTTCTTCCTTCCTGCTGACAATGACTGGAGCTCAAGCAACACCTTGGGGCCAGGAGGTGTTGAGTCATGAGCAGAGGATGGCTGACCAATTAGAAAGAAGCTGGGCTCCTGGTGACCACCGCAAAGCCACCCTGTTTGCCCCAGATTGCTTTCCTCCGGGAAGGCACAACTAACCTTGTAAACCCTTCCGGCCTCTATCATTTGGGGATTTCTATTACTTGCGGCCACACCTGATTGCACCTAATTGAGGTGAGAGTGGAAGCAGAAAGACCAGTTTGGAGGTGAGTGTTATTACAGGCAAGAGGCGATTTGGCTGGAGCTAGGCATAGAAGCAGGGGAAGTGGGGGGACGGGGCAGATTGGAGAAATGTCTTTCGAGTAGAAAATTTGGAGGGGTTGCTGATAGATCGGATATGACAGTTGAGGGAAAATATTGAGACACATTGATTCACTCATCAGAGATTTGTTGAGCACCTCCTATGTGCCAAGCACCGCTCCATACACAGGGGGCGGGGTGGGGGGGGTACAAAGCAGACATGCCCTTGCCCCGGGGGAGTTACACTGGGGCATCTCCTACCAGTGCTTGGACCCTGGGGGCATTTCTGAAATTGCATGTGACACAGGGCGAATCTCTTCACCTCACCAAATCTCAGTTTCACTTTTTGGAATGTGCTTTTATAATGAGGGCATCTGCTTCCCAGGGAGGCAAAAGACAGGTGCTTAAAATGGCTAGCAGTGGTATTGCCAGCCTGTCATCCAGGTGTGAAGAAAATAGAATTTCAGAGACTTTGCAACTGCCTGGGATTAACGGGACAGGACATTTGAATCTGGAAGGTTCCAGTCCAGGCTTAGGACGCCACACAGCGAGGCAGGGGTCCAGTCTGCCCTAGGCACGCCCTCCGGGCTGGGGGCCCAGCCGGGTCCCACGCAGCCCTATTTATGAGGCGAGCACCTGACTGGACATATTTGATTGGTCCAGCGGCGGGCACCTGACCCAAGCTGGGCCAATCAGAATCTCTTTGTTGGGATTGCAGAGGGAGAGAGACGGTCCACCTAGAGGCTCCACCTAGTTGGCAATTTGTGAGCTCTCAATAGAGAGAATACCTTTTCCAGCCAAGCGACAACTAACTGGTGGGACCAGGATCGAAGCCTGCGTACCTCTCATTCTGGGGCCGTGGTGTTAACCACCCGCATTAGCGTTCCGCTTCCTGTGGGGGTACCCAGCCCAGATTCTTCTTTCCCCAGAGGGAGGGTCCCATCTGTCCTGGATCGCCTGTTCCAGCCTTGGCTGCAGGGAACCCTGAGCCCCGTGCGCTGCATGGCTTCTGCGGGTGGATTGCTAGGTTAAACAGTGGGTGATCTTACTCGCGGGACGCTGCCGTCTACATTCATCTGTGTTTGAAGGGACTGCCAAGGCAGAGACGGTCAAAGAGATTCCTGCTTATACAGGTTGAGAAGAAATGCAGTGAACGAAATTGATTGGACCAACTCTCTTCCCTGGGGCCCCCAGCCCCTCCACCGGAGTCCACCAGTCTCCTGGATTCCGCAACTCCGCTGAATTGACATCACTTTCTAAATCAGAGTGTGGTTTGTGTTATTGTCTGCATAAACGGCAAAAATCTAACAGATGTGTGCTTGGCATCTAAGTAAATTGGGCTTTTGAGAAAGAAAAAAAGATAATTAAAAGGGGTTTACGTTTAAATCTAGAGAATATTAATGAGACTATTAATAAAAACTATGGTTGAGTGCTGGCAATGGACAAAGCTGTTCAGGCACATCATCTGATTTAATGTTCCTAAAGACCCCAGAGCCAGGGACCATTATTGTCCCCATTTTACAGGAAAGAAGAGTGGGGCCTCCAGAGGCATGGCTTGCACAGTCCAGCATTGAACCAGGTCTCGCTGACTCTAGATCCAGGCTCTAAAACCTCTCACATTGAATCCTCTTCCTCTTAAGCCATCACGTGCTCTTTAAAAGAGGTCCACAAAGTACCTGATCATTTCCTTTTTAAATGTTGCAAGTGACCAGACGAGCGGTGTTTCATCCCCACACAATGAAGAAGGGAGAGATGGCCTCATGAACTTGGCCTTGCAGCCAGGTGATCCCATCTTCACAGCTCTCCCCTTCGGCCCAGAGTCGACTTCTGGCTTGGTTCTTCTGCATGTGGGTTCAGCGCAGCCTGGGAGGGGTGCTGGTGTGGAGAGAAGATCGGCATCTTTCCCCACAACCAGCCTGCGCTCCAACAACGGGCAGTTTTTATTTCCAAAGAATGACTCCAGATTGACCAAAAAGAAAAAAGACAGAAGAAAAAAGAGGAAGAAGATGAAGGAGCAGGAGGAGGAGGGGGGGAGGGGGAGAAGGAGGAGGGGGACGAGGACAGGGAGGAGGGGGAGGAGGAGGGGGAAGAGGGGGAAGGGGGAGGAGCAGGAGGGGGAGAAAAGCGAGAGCTGGCTAGTCTGCAATGGAAAACGCAGTCTCGACACTGAAAGGCATTCTGCGTGGTTTTGAAGAACACTCTTTGAAATGAAAGAATCGACTTGTCTGCTTAATGCAGCTTTTTGTTGATTCCTCTTGATGACACTCGTGGCAAATGGTCTTGTTCAAAAATTATAGCCTGTCTGAAACTGATACAGACGAGGCTTGGTGGTTGGACTGTCCACCGATAATTGGAAACAGGAGCTCCACAAGTCGCATTCTGCTGAGAAAGAGAAAGCAAAGGCAACCCCATTCGTGGAGGACTTGGGACAGCCAGGCAGGTTGGGTCTGTTTTCCAAGCCAGTGCTCATGCTCAGGAATTTCACCCCTCTCTTCCTTAAAAGAGCAGGCGTTAGTGAATATCGGATGCTCAACCTTGCTGTTTGCTCTCAAGGCCGCACCATTCTCGGTCTGTGCAGCAGGTCCCGGGGGCAGCACGGTGAGGAGAAAGTGCACGGATGCTGAGAGGCACCAGCCAGGTCCTGTCTCGCCCGCACGCTCCCTGGCTGTGGGCCCCGGGCACATGTGCGTGTTTCCCGGTTCTCAGGTTCCTCAGCTCCGACGTGGGATCATAGCACTCCTGTGTCGAGGGGCAGCAGGGTAGGGGGTGACGCCCAGGAAAGCCTGGGGTACCCCGCTCTGCATGCGGGACACACTCAGCATTTGATAGTCATTGCTGTTATTTTTCTGACTTGTGACTGATGTGTCAGGAGAAGAAAGTAAACTATGGAAAAACTTTTTGGTGATGACCTGTGGTCCTTTGTTAGCATCTAACTGAGGGACGTGTTAGATGCAGCTTATTTAAAATATGAGATGGTGGGCAGAATACTGTCCCTCCCTCCAAAGATGCCCAGGTCCTATTCCCCATAGCCTATGAGTATGTCACTTTACACAGCAAAGGGAGATTAAAGTTGCAGATGGAAATAAGGTCAGCTGACTTGAAAATAGAGAGATGCTCCTGGATTACCTGGGTGGGCCCGGTGTCGACCCAAGGGTCCCGAGAAGTGAGAGAGAGAGGCAGACGAGTTACATCATTTGATTATGAAATAATGATCAGGAAGATGCGGTGTTGTTGGCTTTGACGTTGGAGGAAGGCACCATGATCCAAGGAAAGTGGGAGGCCTCTAGGAGCTGGAAGAGGCAATGAAATGGATTCTTCTGCAGAGTCTCCAGAAGGAACACAGCCCTGCCAACACCTGAATGATATACAGCCCAATGAGACATGCTTTGGACTTCCAGCTTCCAGAACTATAACATCATAAATCTGTGTTGTTTTAGGCCACTAAATTTGTAGTGATTTGTCCGGGAGCCAGGGTCATTGAATACAGTGATTTGGGGCACTGGTCGAGTTGATTATTTTCCAGATGCCCTTCTCTTTCCATTTGTGAACTCCTAGTATATTCTAAGGGAACAGAGCACACCTACTTACAGTGCTTAGAACATGACATGACAGCTAGCTGGTGCCCTTTTGACGCCAACATCGACCCAAAACCAAAACCAAAAGACCCCCCACCCTTTTGTAAAGCGGGAAATTGGTTCCTTGGAAAAGAAAATCAATTCAAACACAGGAAGTTTGAGCTTCATTTAGAACTGTAAAACCACGCCATCCCAGCACGCTCCCTCCCTCCCCAGCTGTGAGATCTCATGCCTAGATGGAAGGACGGAAGGATGGGAAGGACAGAGGGTCGTTTATTTTACGTTCAAATGCAGGCAAAGGTTGTCACAGGTGCTTCATCCACTTCCATCGGCTGGCATTCTTCAAAAGATCAATTATGCACTGACATCTCCTCGCACACGAGCGTGGGCTTATTTACAGCCGCCACGCAAGGTTGAGGCGTGGTGAGAATCTGGCCCTAAGCACAATGCAGAAGTTCATATTCAGATGGCTGAACCATTAAGGCGGTTCTGGGAGCTCTCTGGGCTGGGAGGGCATCTGTCATTGGCTTCCTACATCACGCAGCGACCCGTGGCATGGTGGAGCGTCCGGACCCTGAGAGCTTCCCTTCGAGGCTCTTCCTCTCTCCCTTCACGGCTCCACGGTCAGCTTTCCAGGAGCTACCCTCCGGCAATCTCGATCTCGGGCTGAAGGGCCAGAGGCTTGGAGGGCCCTTCCCAACAGTCAACCCCAGCATCTGTCGGGAGGGACGCATCTCATCAACAGCAGAGTCCACGTGATGGCTTAGAGACAGGCTGTGCTGGCTTATGACACGCGAGGCATAAATTAAATCATAACAGAGTGCTTGGCTGACAGCGCGTGATGACAGGTGTTGTGAATAAGTTGGCACAGGGGCCACTGCCCTACATCGCGATTGTCAGTCATGGCCACCGCCCCTCTCCCACCAATGGGGACCATGTGTCTAGCCGGGAGGAGCACCCTATTCACCTCGTCTGGGATCGGAATTGGCTCCTACACGTCTCATGCTCACGGAGGACATCGCAGCCCCATGGGGTCATCACCTGTCCCCCCTGTGGCTGGGCTGGAGCGCCTCTCAGTGCCCACGCAGGTAGGGCCCCTCACTGCTCCCCTAGCGTGGGTTCCTGTCCTTGCGCATGCTTTGAAGGCAGCACGAAAGCAGGGACATGCAAAAACGGAGCAAAAACCCTGGAGGGAATAAAATATAAGTGGTATCTTAAAAAGTATCAACGTGGCCATCCTGGGAAATTTCAGAGCTTTGTTGGACTTCTTTGTATTCCTGTCATAGCTTATCAGATAAGAATGGGAATTGCATAGAGCGGAAACACCCTAATCCTTAGGGCTTCCTAGAATGTGTTCTGGGGCTGAGAACCCCCCACCCGGATCCTCCAACGCCTCCATCTTGTTGCCAGGATGGCTCTCTCCCTGGCAAACACTGGGTACTCTCGTCCTTCTTCCAGGCTTCGGGGCTGGCTTTCCACTTGGTTGCTTTCTGATCCCAAACTTCAGGACCAGCTGAAGAGCTCCCTCTTCTTCAAGCCCTGGGAGAACATCCTAGCTAAAATTAGCCTGCCTCACGGCCGGCCCCAACTCGGTCCTGCTTGTTTCCCCCAGAACACTTGTCACAATCCGAAATGATCTTGGCCAAGTCTGCACATTCACGGTGTCCCGCGGGAGGAACATACACCCCTTGAGGGCAGGGAGCCCATCTGGCTTGTTCCCCATGACAGTCCCCGAAGCCCCGGCCGGCACCCAGTGCAAAGCGTAGGCTCTGTGGGGGCATTGCAGGAGTGGAACGAATGGCTGTTGACATCAAGCATGCCCATGTGCCCTCGGCATCTTCTGTGCCCAGCCCCGGTGGACGCTCCGTGCTCAGAGTATTCACAGCGCAATGACCCAGGAAGAGCTGTGACTGGCTGTCACAGTGTGTTACTGTCACGGAAGGCCAGGCTTCACCCTGGGCCACACAGAGCCCCGGCAGCCCAGCCCTCAGTGCATCTTGTGGCAGCGTGCGGCCCCGTCCTGCTACCAAGGTGCCATCTCTGCGTGGCTGGGAGTTTGCAGGAGAGCAGGTCAAGACGTCTGGCAGAGGCTACCTGTGTCACCGGCTCTCCCACCTTTTCTCCCAGCTGGCTACTAACTTGAGACAGCGGGAATGAAGTGGGGGGGGAACCAGGGTGGACCTGTGCTGACCACGGGACCTGGCAGGCACCGCCCCCACCCCAGGCGGCCGGCGGACCAGCCTTCAGACCCACGCTGCTGTCCAGGGGCTGGGGTTGCTCAAACGATTTATCTTTTCCTTCGCACCCCATTGAAATAGCTCTTCTTATTGCCCCCATGTTTACAGATTAAGAATTGAGCCTTGGAGAGATCAAGAAGCTGGAGGAGGGTCACACAGATAGAAGTGGCAGGGACATGAGGGAAAAGCTTAAGCCCAGCTCTCTCTATCTGTAAAGCCCAGGATCAAAACTGATTCCCTGGGTCCTGCAGCTCTGCATTCACCGAGGCCAGGAAAGTTCTGAAGAAGGGGGAAATAACGCCCTCCTTCCAGGTATCCGTAGATGGCTTTGCAAAAGACGCCCGGGGAGGAGAGAATTTTCTCATTTCAAGCTGGAGCTCCGTATTTTAGTTACAACTTCAGTGCGGAAGAGGAAGGAGGAGGGATGTGGGGTGGAGACACCCTCAGACACGGGGCAACTGAGGCAGAGCCTAGTTTTATTAACTAGGTAGGCAGCTGTCCGGCAGATCGCATGCACTGTGCCTGAGCCCCAAGCTGTCTTGTCTCCAGATGTCCCTCCCCCACATCAGGAAGCAGAAAGGTTTGTGGACGAGAGGCTGGTAGCATCCCAGACCTCTAGGTTCTGGTTCAAAATACTTCCTTGGATCTTGTTGTCGAAAGCCTGTCGATAGGAGCCATTTTACCTCTTCCTCCCACCTAGGTGGGGTGGGGGTCTTTTAGGGGAGGGATGTCCCCAGCCCTGCCTGGTGGGACTGTCCACAGGTTAAAGGAGATCTTGTATATGCAGCGCCATCGAACAGAAACATAATTTGAGCCATAGATGTAATTTTACATTTTCTAGTAAAAAGTAAAAAGAAACTTTTTTTAGTAAAAAGTAAAAAAAAAAGTAAAAAGTAAAAAAATTAGCAGTAAAAAATAAAAAGAAACTTTTTTTACTGTGGTAAAAAAATTATAACATTAAATTTACAATCTTTACTATTTAAGTGTAGAGTCACTTAAGTGTTTAAGTTCAGTAGCTAAGTATATTCACATTGTTACATAAATAATATAAAATTCTGTAGCTAGATGTTTTCCTTTTTTTCTTACTAAGTCTCTAAAATCTAGTGTGTATTTTTGCACTTAGAGCACATCTCCATTCAGGCATATTTATTTTTATTTACTTATTTATTTAATTTTTATTTTATTTTCAATAAACACCTAATTGCTATTTAGATTTTTAAAAACTTACTGTTGAGAAAGCAGATTCACACACCTAAGTAGAGCCAAGCATTCTTAAAGCCTTCCAATAAATTGTCAGTTTTTAGATTTAAGTTCATCGAAATTAAGTAAAATAAAAAATTCCGTTCCTCCGTCACCAAGCTCCATGTCAAGGGCTCCAGAGCCACGTGTGGCTGGTGGCTGCCGGGCTGGACAGTGCACGTCAAGAATTTCTAGAAAGTGCTTTGTAAGCGGTAGCATTAGTGTTCTTTGGAATAGCACAAAGAGAGGAAATGGGAAGTTTCTCCCCCTTGACACCAGCAATAATTACACTCATCTGCAGAGCTGGATGGCTCCCGGTCCCTGTCCCTCCCTCAGACAGCCCAGGGCCGGCCCACCCCTTTCTGGACCAGACAAACGCTCTCAGCTTGAATTTCTCCCTCCCTTTGGCACATACGGGGAGAGCTCTTTGCACGGGGCTGCTGACCCAAGTTAATTAGGAGATTGGACTGGAAGGGGAAAAAGACTTCAGACTGAAAATTCAGAATCACCCCGCTTACTTTATCACTGGAAGATCATTTCAACAACTTCCTCCAGGAAATTGCAAAGGGAAGTCATTATCCAAAAAAGAGGGGGAGACGTGGGTCCACGTGAAGCCCAGATGCAGCCCCCGCGCGGGGCAGGCTGGGGGGCAGGGCTGGGTGTTTACTGGGTCATTTAACCAGGGTCCTATTTGCCGAAGTTTCCTTTTCCACGATTATTTGTTGACCTTAATTGTTGCCATGCCCATGAGATGCGGCCCTGAACTTCCTCTTGCAGCTCAGCTCTGGGGTCAGGGCGGGCTCCCTCTAATTGCCTGTGTCCTGCCTTTCCCCTCGGGTCTCCAGGGCAGGCCCATTCCCACATATGCTTCCAGAACCATCTTAATAGAGGGGCAGCAGCGCCCAACTGACGACATATGTTTAGCTGCTTGCCGGGGTCGGCCAAGCGTGCAATATCACGTTACATGAATGGGAAGGTCAGTCCCAAACAAGCTGCTTTTTACAAGCGCTGGCTTAAGGATTTGCTGCTAAATAGGGCTTACATGTAGGGGGTGAGTGGGTAATGGGCTTCTTGTGGAGCCCTGTTCTCTGTCTGCATTTTGCATTGATTAGAAAGTTTTCTGTCTCCCAGGACAACGCTGCTCCGTTAAAAAAACGCCTTTACAACCACTGGGGTTCCTGGACCTAGGTCAGCATCTGCGCTTGGAGCGGGGAAAATGTGGGTTCGGGGTTCCTGATGTCTGGGCCTGGAGTGTGCTGGGGGGAGCCACGGTCCTCTGCTCGATCACAAATGCATTTATGCTCCATTAACCCCGTGCAGGCCCGAGGGGCAGATGGGCAAGGCAGAACCAGAGAAAGAGGGAGCTTGCGGCTTCTCTCACCTGGCCCCGCTCCAGGAGAGATGATGGATGGGCCAACGCGAGGCTGCCACTTAGCCGCTGGGGTCCTACAGCTCCCCTGGCCCACAAAATATGCCTGGGCAAACTCCCCTCCTGGAGTCATCAGAGGAGACACCCAAGGTCCACCCTGAACCTAAGCGACCAGCCAAGGGCCTGGAGAATATTCTGGAAAGAAGTCAAAATGGCGTTCAGGATTCTTTTTCAGTAATGGTGAAGACGAGGGCATTTACTGAGCACTTTCTACATCCTGTGCTGTCCACAGGGCGTTACACGGAGGAACTGATTTAATCCTCTCAATAGTCCAGTGAAGCTGCACCCTGACTAGGCCTGGCCCACCACAGAGCCGAGAAACCAGGCAGAACAACAGACGTAACTCGGCAAAGTTATTCCTCTCTCCTTCCCTTGCTCCCTGCCTCTGTGCCTTCCTTCCCTCCTTTTTCCCCCCTTCTTTCCTTTCTTTTTGATTATAAAAGTGGCTTAAAAAAAGCTAACGATACAAAAGTGAGTAAGACGTAGAAGTATCCCAAACCTATTCCTCATCCTCTCTTCACTCTGCTCAGCATTTGGTGAGCGTCATGTGGACACACACTGTTTTTAGTAATAAGTCATTCATCCAACAAACGTGTACTGAGAATTCAGGTCATGTCAGGGATTGCGCCACGGGCGTAGATAGCGCTACTGACATTTGGGGCCAAATATTTCTCTGTGCTTCGGGCTGTCCTGTGCATCGTAGGGTGCTTAGCAGTATTCCTGGCCTCCAGCCACAAGATGCCAAAAGCATCCACCCCCTAGTTGAGATAACTAAAAACGTCTGCGGAGATTGTCACACATCCCCCAGGAGCCAAAACCGCCCTGCTGAGATCCACTGGACAGGATGGGTGTGGCCGTGTGGGGTTCTCAGGTCATTCTTTCCCTTAGCCCTGCGACAGGGCATCCTGACACGTGTTCCACATTCTGCTTCCCTCTTTTGTATCAGATTCCAAAGTACGGAGGTGTTGGGACTTCCTTAGCAAGCCTCCCGTTAAGCGCTATCTGGGGCTGTTTCCAGTTTTTATCCCATCATTATCAATGCCAGCACGCCCCTCCTGGTTCATACTTGTGTCTGTATCTGCACATTCAAGTATTGCTACGGGACAGATTCTTTCAAGCAAAATTGCCCCATCAAAGGTGGAAGCATTTCAATATTTGCTACAAAATACTAACGTCCACGCCATTGTAGTGATTTGCCCCCGCGCCGAGTGTCCCACTCGCTGACTGGGATGGAAGCCATCAGGAAGAGCGTTCTGATGAGAGTATGTTGAACATGTTAGGAAAAAGAGATTGTGTCGTGTTTCATTCAGAGGGCGCCCTTGGGTCTTTTGTTTATACTCTGCTATTAACATTCGTTTTAAACTAAAGAAACATAACTACTCAGAGTGGCAATTTCAAATTTTCCAACATGGACGTGTAGAAGTTTAGTGCTTGTGCTTTCAAAAAATTAGGTATTTAATAAACTAAAAGGGGGCTCTCTGCATTAGTGACCCTGTTACAAGCTGGAGCTGCCTGACTGGTGCAAACTCAGGGATCCTCTGCCATCCCCAAGTAGACCTGAGTTCTGAGCTCCAGAGAGATGTGGACGCCCGGTCCGTCACCTCCTGCATCCCGAGACTTGCACTTCCCAGGGGCTGCGGCGTCCTAAAGAGGACAGCTCCCCAAGGCTACCCCCTTCACAGTCTAGCCAGGATCACCTGCTGAGAGTCTGGGGCTCCAGCCATGCTGGGGTACACCTGCCAGGGTCAGGTGCACTTGAACAAGGACCTTGACATTCCTACCCCATCTGGAGTATTTTTTAAGAGGCTTTCTTCCCATGCTTCTTCAGCCTTCAGGCTCCTCTTCCAGTTACAAAGCTCTGCTCAGCTTGATTTCTCCCCCTTAATTAAGGTAATTTGAAACAATAAATTATTTTTCCTGTTTGAATAAAAATAGGCAAGAGAAAATTGCTTTTATAGAATTTCAGGATAATGTTGCTGCTGCCTACTTGATAAGAATGGGAATTTCCAATCTTTAGAAGTGGTTAATTCAATAATACACCTGATAGTCTACTTTAAAAATTAAATGCTACAAAAATTAAAGATAGCTACATCATGCATATGGTACAAAATTCCAAAGGTACAGAAAAATTACACTGACTTCTCCCCCATCTCTGTTCTCCAGTCACCCAGTGGCTCTCCCCAGAGGAAGTCACTGTTACTATGGGGTTGGCTCATATGAAATTGTTCATGGTTACCTGCTTGTTTTGCCAACAAAAAATGGTAATTTCTTATGATTCAATCTGTACTTCCAGTTTTCTTATTCAGGCACTATGACTGCGTAAATATGCACACAGAGAGAATATTCCCATTTTCTTTTTTTCTATGAATGAAAAATAGCAAATGATAGGCACTGTTTTTCATCTTGCTTATTTCACTTAATGTATCTTGAAGATTCTCCATCTCAGTATACAAAAAAGAGCCTCATTCTCTTTTTAACAGCCAGAGAGTATTCTGTTGAGTGGATGTTACATTATCCATGTAACTAGCCCCGTTCAATGCACAATTAGATTGTTTCCAGTCTCTTGCCACTGGGAGCAATACTGCATTCTCTCTCCCTGCCCACACATTCTGTCTCACAAGTTGGGGTGTATCTGTAGGATAAATTATTTGAGGTGGGAATGCTGGGCCAGACGATGTGTGTCTTTTTAATTAAGAAATCCATTGCTTCATAGACCTGTACCCCTGAAACAAATAATACATTATATGTTAAAAAAAAAAAAAAAGGAAAGAAATCCATTGCCTAATTGTCCTCCAGAGAAGTCGCATCGGTTCCTACCTCGAGTAGCCTGAAAGGGGTCCAGCTTGACATTGTGCCTGATTTTTAAAGTCCACAGAGCAGTAAATGTTCACTGCAGCTCAGGGAGGAGTTGCGATACCAGGGGTAGCCTGGGAAATGTGGGTTCTTTGGATGAGGTGCCAGGTCCAGTTCTGTTTCCTCCAAAAGACAGATGAGGACAGAGAAGTCCACTTTTCTGCAAAGCCACCTCTCAGCCTGAAATGTCATGGGTGGGGAGGGGATGAAAGGGGAGCTCCATTAGTTAATGAAGAGCTTCCTTCTCTCCCAACTCTCTCCTGATCCCAACCTAGAAGAGAATAGCCCAGAGGGGTGTTCGACCTCAGGTCCCACTTCACAAGCATTTGGTAGAAGACGCTGTTGACACAATATGTATCTTCAGTTGTTGACAAAGGACGTCATCACAGATTGAGATCATGGGGTGGAACCCAGGAAAGAGCATCTGGTTTACCAATATGGCTGGTGACCAGTTGACCATCACTAGGCTAGGGATGGACAGGCCAATGGCTGGTCTTGGAAATCTGTCAAATTATTTGACACTCTCCCTGCAGAGGAGGGCTGGTGCCCTCCCTTTGAGTGTCGGACGTGAATTCCAGGCCTAACTGACACAAGGCAGTGTTGTTTCCGCTGGCTCTCTCCTTTTAGATTGCTGGCTCTGGGAGAAGCCTGCTGCCATGTTGTGAGGACACTCAACTAGCCCATGGAGAAGCCCACAATGGGGAGGACCCGAGGCCTCTCATCAACTTGTCAGCCATGGGAGCAGGCTACCTTGCAACTGGACCCCACAGCTAATCAATGCATGTAGCTAGGATGACCAGCTCTCTGGAGAGCTTGTTTTATCTGCTCTTTGCCTCGGCTTCGTATCTTATCCCAGCAAGGAGGCAGAGGTCCTTTTCCAGCCATGGGGAGTGGGATGGAAAGATTTTTAAATCTTTCATGAGGCTAACATGGAGACAAGTGACCCATTACAAGTCAACAGGGTTTGGTATGCTGTATTCTTCACCTTCACCACTCCCCTTACACTGCAGGGCATGGGAGCATTCTGTAAACTTACTAAGCCTCAACTCTCTCATGTGCAAAATGGGTTGATAACCAAAGGCATAGTGTGGGCCAAGGTAAGCTTTTGAAGTCCTTCAAGCATTGAGCACCAGGCTTCTATAAGTCTTAATTCACCTGTCCACCATGCATGCATGTACCCATCCACTCAGCAAACCTGTGCTAAACACCTCCCAAGTCTCAGGTACCACGCAAGGTGCTGGGGATACAAATAAGAACACATAAACATTCTTATTATCAAGGGAATCCCAGCCCAGTGGGAGACAGACAGGTACCATATGACGTAATGTGGTTGTGACACAGTTGCATACACATGATGAGGAGAGAGACTTTCTCCAGGGGGAGGAGGAGCAGAGACAGGCATAAATAACTCCTGAGTGGGCCACATGACACCTGCTGCTCAGGGTTCATAAAACCAGACACAGTGTGCCAGGTTCCTGCTCTGCTGTGAGGGTCAAAAGTGGAATCAGAGAAGCTCAGGATGTTAGAACAGATGTCCTGACAACCTAGCTGGACACATGCACTAAATAAGATCTGAGACCATTCACTTCTTGAACTTGCCAAGATCCTTCCTGCCCCAGGACCTTTGCACATGATGTTCCCCCTCTGTAGCGATCACTCCCACCTTATCCTCTCCCCATATCTCAGGGAGTGGTAAGCTTCTTGTCACTCTCTAGGTCTCTGTTTAAATGCCCCCCTCCGAGAGAGCGCACATCTTTGCCCGAATACAGTGGTCTCTATTCAGCACTGTTTGTTTTCTCCATGTACTCTTCACAGTTGTAATTATGCTATGTATTATATTGGGTTTTTTTTCTTTTTTTTTTAAAGATTTTATTTATTTGACAGAGAGAGACACAGCGAGAGAGGGAACACAAGCAGGGGGAGTGGGAGAGGGAGAAGCAGGCTTCCCGCTGAGCAGGGAGCCCGATGCGGGGCTCGATCCCAGGACCCTAGGATCATGACCTGAGCTGAAGGCAGACGCTTAACGACTGAGCCACCCAGGCGCCCCGCTATGTATTATATTGTTTTCCTTCCCCCCACCCCATCTTCCCCATTAGAATGCAAGCCCCACCCACAAGGGGAGGAATCGTGTCCTATGCACCACTGTAACCTCAGGCGCCGAGGGTATCTGGTACTGAAACAAAATGTTGGATGAAATAATGAATGAATGTAATAGTTACTGTATATTCCTTATCTCATTTAATCTTCACATCAGACCTTCAAGGGATTGTTGACCTCATGATTGTGTACCCATTCTTGCCACCCCACACCATACCCACACACCCACACACAGCTCTTCGTTCCTGGGGAGCTGGATCCACTCTTTTGTGCTTAGGGGAGGTGGTGCCTTTCCAGCCCAGCCCAGGATGTGAATGATGTTGGTTCCAAATCAGTTATGGTAATTCCATTCCTCTTCTCAATGGTTGATACAGGGATTTGCACATGATGCAGCCGTGACCAATAAGATTTCAAGGGAAGCCTCCTAGGGCAGCGCTGCCCCAGCTGGAATGTGCCCAGGAATTATTGGGCACCTTGTGAAGATGTGGGGGTCTGACTCAGCACATCTGGGGTGGGACACAAGATCCTGCATGTCTGATGAGCCCAGGAGATGCTGATGCTGCTGGCAGGTGGACCACACCTTGAGTTACGAGGCCTTAAGGAGTTTCTGGGAAAAGTTTTTCTCCCCTATAGAAAGATCCCCAGGAAGAAAAGCTGACTTTTCTGTCGTTGTTGTATGAACACATGTTGTTTGGAGCTGAGCTGCAATGGTGATTGACCACAGCCGGATAATGTGGGATGAAACCAACATGTGGAGGGGGGCACAGAGGAGAACATGAAAAGCCTGGGGGACTGGGTGATATCGTGAAATCTCTTAACCAACCTTGGAGTTGCTTGTGTAAGACAATAAATGCTGATTTTTAAAAAGATTTTATTTATTTATGAGGGAAAGAGAGAGAGAGAGAAGGAGCAGAGGGAGAGGGACAAGCAGACTCCACGCTGAGTGCCGAGCCTGACCTGGGGCTCGATACCGGGACCCTGGGATCATTACCTGAGCCAAAACCGAGAGTCAGACGCTTAACTGACTGAGCCACCCAGGTGCCCCAATGCTGTTTTTTTTTTTTTTTTTTTTAAAGCCAAATTGAGTTTGGGACTTTGTTACTTGCAGCCTAAAGCATCATGACTGATGCTATACACAGACAGCTTGGTGCGGAGCAAAAAAGATCAACCTTCGAACCAGACCAATCTGGGGACTTAACTCTGCCCCTTTAGTAGCACTGCCATCCCTCAGCCTAACCAAGACTCAGATTCTTTGTTTATACAATGGGCTGCTTTGACTACCAAAAAGAGAAAGCTAGAATCTTCTAGCAGAGCGCTGTCCAATAGAAATATAATGAAAACCACATATGTACCTTTAACTTTCCTGATAGCCACATGCAAAACATAAAAAGGAAACAGGTGACATTGATTTTAATAATGTTATTTTTTTAGCTAAAAATATTACCATTTCAATAAAAAATCATACATATGTATATATTTGGCACGAGGCTTTTGAAATCTGGTGTGTATTTTACACTAGGGCACATCTCAATTCAGATTGGCCACAATTCAGGTGCTCAAGAGTCACGTGCGGCTAGTTGTTGCTGCATTGGCTTAGTTACAGCACAAGGCTGGGCTCATAATAAATACTATTTATCCATGAATATGGATTACTTACGCTGCTCTTAACATAGGCAATGGAGAAGAGCCTCGGAATTTCCAAGCACGGTAATTCCCAAGCTGGAAGCCACCCGGTGATGAAGTTCTGATGCTCTGGGTCCACGTCTAAAGCCCTGGGTATCGCTCACCTACAGGGTCTGCAGGATAAACCAACAATAGGGAAAGGGCAAATGATAACACGACTCATCTCAGCACCAGCCAGGACTGGGGCCGGGACTCGTTTAAAGATTTGATTACATGACTGCTATAAATCATATGTAAGGCTTTTAAATGTCATGTCTCCTTCTTAAGAACCTTCACGACTCCCTACTTTCTGTTGGGTTAATGCCGACCTGGGGCTTCTAGGCTCTCCCAGAGCCTGAACCCATCTTGGCTCACCTGGCCCAGTCTTCCCCTTGCCCTGTTTTAGCAGCTGCAGGCCAGGCCTGGGGGGTTGTCAAGGAGGAGGAGGAAGAAGTAGGTGATGGTGCTGAAATTGAGGGTTTGGGACCACGTGGGCAGCGTCAGGTTGGCTGAGATCTCAGACATCCACCGCACACGTGTCACAGGCACTCATGCCTCCCAGATTGTGTTCGAACCTGCTATCACTCAGTCTTTGCAACCACTCTGTCGGTAGTGAGGTATGGATGGATGTTCATTGTTTGCGTTTGCCCTACATCCTGTCCCATTTCTGGTAGGGCACGTTGCCCCCTGCCTTTGGGAGCACTTTATCAATGTGGTTCTGGTGGGCGCTGCCAATTACATAACCCACTCTTCACCCTGTGCTACAGGGAGGCCCATGACCTGGGCCAGGCCAACCTGAATGTCTGATTTCATTGGCTACAGTGATTGGATCCAGGAAGTAGTCATGTCTTACGAGTCTGGCCAGTCAGAGCCTTTGTCAGGATCTGATTCAGCTGAGATGTATGAATGGACCAACTTGCCAAGAGAAGACATAAACGACAGGGAATGGGGAAGGGAGAGAAGGAGTGAGAGCTCCTTCGAACCCCTAGATCCAGCTGAACCTGAAGCTAGCACCACCATTTCTCTTCTGTCCTGTCATAAACCTGCTTGGCATCTTTTATTACTTCAACTAGTTGAGACTGGAGTTCTGTCACATGCAACCGAAGTAGCTTCAACTAATAGAAGTATAGAATACGCGCCCCACCCCCCCCCCCGCCCCATTGCATGAGTGACAAGACTGAGGCAAAACGAGTGCCAATAACAACTCCAGGGCCCCTAGAACGCAGGGCCAGGATTTGAGTCCACATCACTGGGCTTCTTATCCTTCGCTCTTTCCACTACATCCCGCACTGCACTTAGTCTGCATTAGAGTCCTATGGCTGCCATAACAAAGGGCCACAAACCCGGTACCTTAAAACAGCAGAACGGTATTCTTTCACAGGTCTGAAAGTCTGAAGTCAGAAAACCCTATTAATATACTGGGCTAAGAGCAGGGTGTCGGCAGGGCCTCACTCTCTTGGGATGCACTGGGGGAGAATCTTGTTTCTTGCCTTTTCCAGCTTCTGGTAGCTGCTGACAGTCCTTGGCTTGTGGCCACATTGCCCCAACCTCTGCCTCTGTCTTCACGTGGGCTCTTCCTCTCCCTTACGTGTTTGTCTAATCCCCCCCCCCCCCCACCGGTCTCTCTCTTGCAAGGACACTGTGATGGCGTTTAGGGCCCACCTAGATAATCCTGGATTATCCCCCACAAATCCTTAACCTAATCACACCCGCAAAGCTCCTTTTTCCAAATAAGATAGCATTTACAGGTTCCGGAGATTAGGAGCTGATCTCTTTGACGGCTATTATTTAGCCCAGGACAGTGTCTAAATTCCCCAGGATTTATGCTCAAACATGATGAATCAGTCCTGAAAAAACTTGGCCAGTATCCCATTGTCCAGTCTCCCCAGCCAGGTGGTTAGTACCTTCAGGGTCAGGCCCAGCCCTGAGTACCCAGCATAGCAGCCAGAGCAGGCCAGGTGAGCACCAGTCAGTCCCGGTTCAGTCTCCCCCAGGCTGAGCGCTGAAGATCAGGTGCAGCCAGGAGGGGTTTGCTGGGGCCAAAAGATTGCGCTGCTCTTTTTTGATGGACCCCTTTCTCATTTACTAAGGTGATGTCTGCTGTATACTTTGCTTTGACTTGCCTCTTTTGGTTTTAGGAAGCACCACGGCTAGCCCATTGGGGCAGTGCCACCAAATAGTACCTCTGCCGTCTAACTGCCCGGGTTCGAATTCTGATTCTGCTGCTATCTCCCACCTGTGAATCTTGAACAAGTTACTTAACTGCTGGGAGTCTTCCTTCATTAAGACGGGGATGCTAATAATACCTAAGGGCTAGATTGCTGTCGGGGTTACAGGAGAAAGAGAATGAGGCACCTTGGCAGCCCACAGAGCACTCGGTAAATGTTAGGTTATCATGATTGCTGCCACGTGGAATCCGCTTCTGCCTCTCTCTTTGGCTCTAAAATTACTATCTCCGGTTGTAAATGTTAAGTATTATTATTTCTACCAAATAAAATCTGAAGGTTATAAAATTACTTCCTTGGGTCCCTCACTGGGATTGTGTCCTAAAAACTAGGGCTGCACACCCTCTCAGTTGGCCGGGGACCCCGACCAACCCCAGAGCATCCTTTCAGCATCTTCCTTTGACCCTATCTGCAGATTTTCTGGCTTTCTACCTCTCAGGGGAGAATTCCGTTTGCAGGTCCCACCTTCTTAGCCAAGGGCCTTGGTGGGAACAGCTCTGGGCACCGCGGGGCTGTCGGGGCGTGGTTGAGGCAGGGTTGGAGGCGTGGCCAGGGGCGTGGTCAATGTGTGGTTGGAGGTGCCGTTGGAAGCGGGCTCTGGGCGTGGTTGGAAGTGTGGCGGGAGGTGGGGCTAGGAGCGCGGTTGATTGGTTGGGGTTGCGAATGGGGGTGTGGCTAAGGGCGGGGTTGGGGCTAGAGAGTCCCAGGTGCAAAGCTGGATCTCGCTCCAGGACAGGACCTGAGTAGAAATGCGGGCCACTGGGGCATCTCTTCCACCTCTGTGACTTTATTCTCATTATTGTTCACGCTGCTGGTCCTTACCAGTCCTCCAGTCCTCTATGAAACCTCATCATACTTACTCTCATGACCCACATGACCTTCCCTTTTAGAGGATCCTTTTCATTGCCTACATCCGGATACACATCGCTTCGCGAATCATTCCTTAAGCCTGGAGCTCGGCAGTGTTTCTGTCTCCTTTTCTCCTTTGGAAACAACTACAGCAATAGCGAAAACGGTAATAATCATAACAGCAGCTGACGGTTTCGGGGCTGCTGTATTTTCCAGGCGCTGTGCCAAATGCTCTTCTGTGGACGAACTCATTTCATATCACACACATGCACACACGCTCGCGGTATGGTAGGTGCTTTATACGCTCTGGATTATCCATGATGAAGCTGAGGGACTGGGTGGTTAAGTAACCGAATGTTAGTTTCCCTCTCTTGCCCAATAAATTCCTAATAAAAAAGAATGAATGGCTAAACCATGCTGCCCCACAGTATTACTGTAAAAATAAAACTGCTAATGATCTTTTTTCTGATTACAGAGAGCAAATTCTGTTCACTATACTAGAAAATTAGGAATTAGATAATCACTAAATTAGAAAAATAAAGAAAATCATAGTAACAGAAAATAAAAATCACTCATAGTATTTTAGTTACACCTATTTCCAATCTGTCTGTCTGTCTATCTGTATCCATATATTTTCCAAGGAATTAAATTCAAGCCATGATTTTTCTAGGTAGGTCTCCTGAGGCAAGGGAAATAAAAGCAAAAATAAACTATTGGGACTTTATCAAAATAAAAAGCTTCTGCATAGTGAAGGAAACAATCGACAAAAGTAAAAGACAGCCTACTGAGTGGGAGAAGATATTTGCAAATGGTATATCCGATAAAGGGTTAGTATCCAAAATACATAAAGAACTGATACAACTCAACACCCAAAAAACAAATAATCCAATTAAAAATGGGCAGAAGATATGAACAGACATTTCTGCAAAGAAGACATGCAGATGGTCAACAGACACATGAAAAGGTGCTCAACATCTCAGGGAAATGCAAATCAAAACCACAATGAGATACCACCTCACACCTGTCAGAATGGCTAAAATCAACAACACAAGAAACAACAAGTGTTGGTGAGGGTGTGGAGAAAAGGGAACCCTCTTGCACTGTTCCTGGGAATGCAAACTGGTGCAGCCACTGTGGAGAACTGTATGAAGGTTCCTCAAAAAATTAAAAAAAGAATTACCATATAATCCAGTAATCACACTACTGGATATTTACCCAAAGAATACAAAAACACTAATTCAAAAGGATATATGAACCCTTATGTTTATAGCGGCATTATATACAATAGCCAAAGTATAGAAGCAGCTCAAGTGTCCATCATTTGATTGAATGGATAAAGAAGAAGTGATATATATATAATGGAATATTATTCAGCCATAAAAAATAATTAAATCTTGCCATTTGCAATAAAATGATGGAACTAGAGGGTATCATGCTAAGTGAAATAAGTCAGTCAGAGAAAGATGAATATTATATGATCTCACTCATATGTGGAACTTAAGAAACAAAACAAACGGACAAAGGGGAAAAAAATAAACCAGACAGAGACAAACCAAGAAAGAGACTCTTTTTTAAAAAATATTTTTTAAAAGATTTATTTATTTATTTATTTGACAGAGAGACAGAGAGATCACAAGCAGGCAGACAGGTAGGCAGAAGGAGAGGGAGAAGCAGGCCCCCCGCCGAGCAGGGAGCCTGACCCCAGGACCCTAGGACCACGATCCAAGCCAAAGGCAGATGCTAACCAACTGAGCCACCCAGGCGCCCCAAGAAACAGACTCTTAACTACAGAGAACAAACTGATGTTTCCCAGAGAGGAGGGGGTTGGGGGGATGGGAAATAGGTAATGGGGATTAAAGAATACACTTATCATGATGAAAAAAAATAAATTAAACAATGGTTTTTTAATGGCTTTCAGGCCTCCGGGCTTCTCTGTTTGGACATTTATGTTGTAACCAGGTGTTCCTTTCTGCTATTACAATATTTGAAAAATATTTTTAAACGTGTATCTTTGCTCACATTTCCAAGTATTTCTTTAGGATAAAGGGTATGCGTCTTTGAATCTTTGGATGCACATTGCCCAGTGCCCCAGGACAGCTGTAGCAATTAACCATACCTCCAGCCATATTTAAGAGCTTTGCTTGCTCACTTTTTCACCAACTCTGGGGACTCTTCTTTTTGTTTTTAAAACCTGGCTGGTGTTTTCTTTTCTTTTCTTTTCTTTTCTTTTTTTTTAAGATTTTGTTTATTTGAGAGAGAGAGAGAACTAGCGGGGGGAAGGGCAGAGGGAGAGGGAGAAGCAGACTCCTCACTAAGCAGGGAACCCAATGCAGGGCTCCATCCCAAGACCCTGGGACCATGACCTGAGCCAAAGGCAGACATTTAACTGACTGAGCCATCCAGGCGTCCCAACCTGGCTGGGGTTGTCATCTGCATTTTTAAATTACTAATGATGTGAACTTATTTTATTTTTCTATATACAACGTGTTGGCCATTTGGGCTTCCTGTCCAGTTCTTTCTGGCACAGATTGTGAACATCTTCTCCCCGGTTTGTCTTTCTCTTTTCCTGCCTCATTTCCCCTTCACCTTGACCTCTTAACTATTTAAAAAGTTAATGCTGGTTACAAGCCCTTTCTGATTTAAAGATCAGATGAACGGATGTTATGGCATCGACTCCGTAAGTGAATTGGTTTCCAAGTCAACCCACCCAGCTATTCCGTTCTTGCTGCTCTATCCCCCCACCCACCCCCGGGAATTACGGGAGGCCCTGGCTGGAGGCGAGGCGTTCCTAAAGCAGACAGAACAATATCTGCCTACATAAAGTCATCTAATATCTCTGAAACTCAATGCTGACTTACATGAAAAATCTCATTTTCTGCCCACTACTTTAGAGGGTAGAAATATTTAGACAGAAGACCTTAGAGTTTACGAGCACTTATCAAAAGCTTTCTGCAGCCCATCTCCAAGCGTTCTCAGATATGTCATAACATCCAAAACAAGCAGTGCTGTGCTAGATCCGGAAGGCAGACCAAAGAGGACTTAAATGAAGGCACAAACCATTACCACGCACCGGCTCAGTCCCTGACACGGCGCATGTCTTATCCCAGCTAATCGGAGCTACCCTGCCAAGCAGACAGCTCCATTCATTGAACAGATGAATATTTAGTGCATGCCTACTGTGTGCTGGGCTCTGATCCAAGCCCCTGGGGAAAGATCAGGAAAGAAGACAAATGCTTTGTCTTCAGAGGGCGTATATTCCAGCAGTTAAATTCGTAGGAGATGCTATTCTTATTCTATAGATGGAATTCTCAGAGGGATTCGGTCTCCTGCCACATCACCCAGCTGAGATTTGAACCCAGATCTCCTGGCCCCTAAGCCCTCTTGGGCTCCCAGGGCTCTGGATTCTTTGCTATATCAAATCAACCTGGATGCGTAATCTCATCTCAGTTCAAACAGCTCCTGGAGCATTTCCTGATAGCCCGAGTGCCCAACAGTGCAGTTTGTCAGATTGGGCCAGTAGAGGCCTGTCACAGGGACCAGCAAGATCAGAACTGGGCAGAGGGACTCATTTCTTTGCTGCGGCCCGCGCCACTCTCAGGGAGCAAGGAAGGCTGGAGCTGCCCCAGAGACGACCCCTCTCTGGGGTTTTAGACAAAGGAATAGAGGCTGCCGACTCCCCCCTCTTGTGTACCCTGTCTTCATACTCCTCACTGTTTCCCTGGGCTCAAAAAAACAGAGAGGGGCAGCTCTTGTTTTAACAGAAATGAAACCTTCTCACTGCTGGTAAAGAAATAAAGTAATGAGAAAAATCTCTCTTTCCTCATTGTTGAAGGAAAATCAAGGGGCATGGCAGACACCATCGTTGGTGGACACGTGAACTGTGGGGCTCTGGCATCCTCTTAGGTGCAGGGGCAGGGGGGGGCAAATGAGAAAGGTGAGCAGTCTGAGAAGCTGATAACAAATGGACACTTTTATTTTTTTTTAAAGATTTTATTTATTTATTAGAGAGAGAGTGAGTGCACAAGCAGGGGGAGTGGCAGGGGGAGAGGGAGAAGCAGGCTCCCCGCTGAGCAGGGAGCGGATGCGGGGCTCGATCCTAGGACCCTGAGATCATGACCTGAGCTGAAGGCAGACTGAATGAGCCACCCAGGTGCCCCACAAATGGACACTTTTAAAGGAAGAATGCTTCTCTGCAGGCTCAGCCTCGGGCTTGCCCCAAACCTGGATTTCTTGTCTTGGAACCTCACCCACGCCCGACCTTTTCATGCCACGCAGACAGTGTCTGCCCGGAGCCAGCCCAAGCCTTCCTTCTTCTCCGCTGGGGACAAAACGGGAACTCGTTATTAATAGTGGTAAATCAGTGAAACCTGGGCTTTCTGTTCAGAGCTCTCCCACGGGCTCAGCCTTCTGGACAATTTTGTCAAGGCTTTCAGAAATCAGTCCCGAGTTTGCTGAGTTTGCTCTGCATCCTCGCCTTGAAGAAGTCTGAGGACCCAGTGGTGATTTCTGGTCACTTATAAGAAAATGTACAGAAACAGAGCTCCCAACCAATAGCTCCAAAGGTAAACTCTTCCGATATTAAACGTGGATATGCCAGCATCACTGAGCAAGCCTTGTCCTCCAAGACTGACCAGCAATGATTCATAAGGCACAGTTGGGATTCTAATGGTCCGTGGTAGCAGAAACAGGAGTGTGGTGCTGAAGATGCATATCCATAGCTCCCTATGTGCCAGGCTCTGCGCTGGGTGATTCAGACGCCCAACGACCCCACCACAGAGCAGCAGGTACATGGCCCCCATCGCATCCATGGACAAACAGACCCAGTGAGCGGTGGTGGGGGACAGAATCCAAGTGTAAGTCCATCCATTCCACACCCCATGTCTGCTTTTGAGGCAAAGCCTGAGGTTTCCTGCCCTCAGTGGCCACTGGAGCATGTTAGACCCTCACCTGGATAGCTCCTTCTGGACACTGTCATTCTGCCTTAGGCCTGGAGCTCAGGGTCCCACTTGCCATTGGCAGGGCCTGTCCTGGGCCCATCCTGGGTCTGGGTTGAATCCAGGGAGTGGGTCTTTTTTTTTTTTTAAGATTTTATTTATTTATTTGAGAGAGAGAGCAAAGAGGGAGAGTGAGAGGAAGAAGCAGACTCCCGCTGAGCAGGGAGCCCAACAAGGGGCTGGATCCCAGGACACTGGGACCATGAGCCAAAGGCAGACACTTAACCGACTGAGCCACCCAGATGTCCCCAGGGAGTGGTCTTTATAAGGCAGAAAACAATAGTCCTGACTTTCCAGCAAACAACAGACCCTCATCTCAGAACTTTCCAGTGCCCCTTCCCACTCTGTCAGGGCCTGGACAGCTCATCGCCAACCTTTGCTAGAAGGCAGGTCTGGTGGGCACCCCCAGACAGACTTCCACTGGGCCTTTCAGAACTTGGGGGCTCACACCCATATGCTGAGGGATGGTGTGGTGACAGATGACACCCCACCTTTGTCCCTTCCCAGGTATATGACCTCTCTTGGTTTGCTGGTAATGACTGGGACTCAAACAAGCTCTCCAGCATCTCCCAACAAGACTCTGCCCCCTTGAACAAAGATGAAGAGAGGATGCCAAGGCCACAAGAAATCACGACGTGGACCCCCTGAGGCCCCAGGCGAGTCCCCAAACCTGAAATCCTAAAGGTGGGGCACAGGGAGACTTGGCCCTGAAGTCCCAGGTCTGCCCTCCCCTTCCCCCAAGGATCAAAACTTGGTGGTTTCCAGATCAGATCCTGGGCTTCTGTGGAGTCTCTGGGGGCTGGGCTGCAGCTCTGTAAGCTTCGTCCTAGCTCCTAGGGGGCTCTGCTTCCATTCCCCATAGATTTCAGCAGTGCCAGCTCTAGGATTTCTAATTGCGAGTGACCTGTAGACATCCCTCCTGGGAAGGCCCGGGGCCTGTCTAGAAGCCACATTTATTTGTAACATAAGCTCAGTGTTTCTGTTTTCATTTGTAGGATAAGGTCAGTAGATTATGTTCTTTGGAGGTGGATCAAGTCCCCGATGGGGGTGGATCAAGTCCCCCAGCCACCCCTCCATATTGCCAGTTCACGGGGTTCTGGGTATGACTGCACCCAGAAAAGAAGTGTTCTATGCCAAGAAATGAAACTTGAAGTTCACTGGGCTAAACCTTCTGGCATTTGCACTAACAATAGCCACATAGAGCCTCCCAGGAGCTCAGACTCCAGATTTGTTGTTTTCCTCCTTATCCCCACTTTCCAGATGCAAACACTGAGGCTCAGAGTCCTACACTTGTCAGAACTGGCTTTCAAAGGCACATCTCCAGGACCATTTCCACCAAACCGCTGGGCTTCTCCATGCATTAGGGTTAGGGTCATAGATAGAATCTCTTTACAATGTTCTAAAGCTCAAGATTCCTCAGCCATCTGAATGTTTTCCATCATGCATTCGTTATCATTTGCTTTGGAGGATTTTTTTTTTTTTTAAGTGGAGACACCTGGCTATCCTGCTCTTATCTGCAGATGTTTGTCGAATGGATTGAGGGAATAAATGTTGTTATTTGCCCCAGCCCTCTCCCCTCCAATTAAGAGTGGACCAGGAGAAAAGTCCAGTGGGGTTCACGAAATCATTTCATCATTCCCTGGCAGTGTGGATAATTTAGACAGATTCTGCCAGCCCTGGCGCAACTCCCACCCCCGCCCCCACCCCAATTCTGCCTTTAAAGCCCTTTGCTTGGCAGGAAAACGCTGCCCCCTCCTGGCTTGGATGGACAGGCACACCAGAGACCAGTCTTCAGACCAATACGAACTTCATTAAATCTCAACAATAGGTTCAAAGAAGTCCAAAGAATAAATTAGGACGAACGGGGCTGGGTAGGACCGTGCCGCTGGGTAGAAATAAAGATTTTGTGATACCCTCTTCACTTAATGAGTTTCATCAGTCCCTTTGGGGCAGCAATAGCATCAGCCGCCAGTTACACAACCCAGGACGTTCCTGGGTACAGACTGTCCTGTACGGAAGGGATTGTAAAAGCATTTGGGTTCAGAACAGGCAGTCACTCCCCGACAATTAATGTGATCTCCAGAAGTGACCCATGTCACTGAAGGGGGCGCAGAGTCAGGAAGCCCCCACCCCAGTGATGGGTCTTTGGGCCGGAGGGGGAAGGTGAGCATGCATTTGTTTGGGTTCGGTGCTCCTTTGCCCAATTTTGAAACCTTCCTCACCTGTGTCTTTCTCCATGCAAATGAGCCAACAGGAAAAGCAGGCCGCTAGAGATTTCACAACAAGCACAGAAGTTGTCCCATTCCAGGGACAATGTCTTCGTCTTTGGGGCAGAAAATGTGTGCATGGCACTGGCTTCTGGAAGACTCTCCAAACTCACTTTCTCCCCCACCCCCCATTCCCAAAGGTGAGGCTCTCGCTTGCTGTGTTGCTCCCTAGGCATCCTTTGAAAGGCGGAGTGTGGGGACTAAACCCATAGAAAGTGTCTTAAGACTTCCATGTGACTCATGACACTAATTTTCTCCTCAAGGGTTGAGCTAAAGCCAGAAAGTGCAAGAAAAATTCCTCTAGGTCCCACCCCCAGGGGACCAGATGATGACTGGTGAGCATGCTGAGGACCCCACCGGACAGGTAGGGGAGGAACATGCCCAAACCAGCTATCTTTGCTCTTCTGGTTCTTTTTTTTCCCCCACAAACTTTTTTTTTTTTTTTTTGTTGAGATATTGACATGCTCTTCCAGTTCCATTTTTTTTTTTAAGATTTTATTTATTTGAGAGAGAGAGAGAGAGTGCAAGCAGGGGGAGGAGCAGAGGGAGAGGAGAGAGAAAATCCCAAGCAGACTCTACGCTGAGTGCAGAGCCCAACATGGGGCTCGATCTCATGACCCTGAGATTCTAAACCCTGAGATCATGACCCTGAGGTTCTGACCTGAGCCAAAACCAAGAGTCGGATGCTTAACGGATTGAGCCACCCTGGCACCCCATGCTCTTTCAGTTCTAATTTTGTTCTAGTTCTTTTTTTAAAAAAATATTTTATTTATTTGACAAGAGAGTGAGAGAGTGCGCACACAAGTCAGGGGAGGGGCAGAGGGAGAGGGAGAAGCAGACTCCCCGCCTAGCAAGGAGCCCAACTCGGGGCTCAAGTTCAGGACCCTGAGATCATAACCTGAGCCGAAGGCAGATGCTTAACTGACTGAGCCACCCAGGCGCCCCTAATTTTGTTCTAGTTCTAACTGTGGCTCCAGAAACTGGCATCCTGGCCTAGGTGTGGAGAGCCTTCCTCATGCTTATCTTCCCCACGCTCTTTAGCCAGTATGCGTCTCACCAGCCTGTGACCCCCACGGTCTAGGGAACGGTCTGCTTGATCAGCATCTCCCCAGCGCCCAGCACAGCGCCTGGCATGCAGCAGTGGCTGGGAACGCCTGTCCTTGTTGGAGGAGTGCGGGAGAGTGGCCTTGAGGCCGGAGAAATGGCCCCTCCAGTTTGGTCCCTTCCCCTAATGGGACCTCCATCACCTTGGGGAAAAGGAGGGAAGTGGACAGGGTTTTCTCAGCCACATGCTGGCTGGACAAAGTCCCTTCCCCACTCCAGGGGTCTTATGGTCTACCGGGAAAGACAGAGATTAAAGAAATATTGGTACAGATAGTTCATTTCAATTGGCAAAGTGCTCCTGAAGGAGAACATCTAGGGATCCCATGGAAACTTGAGCTACAGCTTGAGTGGGAGATAACCAGACCTCCAGGAAAGGGAAGAGCATTCCTAGAGAAGGAACAGCATGGGCAAAGGCCCTGAGGCAGATTCTGGGGGCAGCATTTGCTTTCCCGACAAAAAGGATGGATGCATCTGGCCCCTCGTGTTCCTCCTACCCCTGCCACGAGGGCAGAAGTGACACCCCAGAGGGCACCCGTATTCTCACAGCCACGAGGGAAGGCCAAGGAAACCCATGGCCCCAACACTGCTGAGCCACCAAACTGGTCCTCACAGCCACCTTCCAGGTTCTTGTCATGTGAGAAACAAGGATTTTTCTGTTATTTGCGGCCTCAGGCATTTTCTGTCTGAAAGCAGGAGAGAAGGTTGGCAGGTTTCCTAACTAGCCGGGCTTGTAGATGTGGTCGGGGGGCACCACTCACAATAAAGTGGGTTCAAGTCCCAATGAAAAGCTCCCCATTCCCACCACCCACCACTGAGCCAGAGCCCTGGGGCCCCCCTGTCTGGGGACCCCTTACTTCTAGCAGAGTTGGTATAATCCTCAGAGAAAAGATCCCCCCCTCCCCGGGAAACCCCCAGCTCACTCCCCCGGGGAATCTGCCAAGTCTTGGGAATGACCGAGGGACAGGGAAGGCCCGGTTATCCTATCGGACCGGCTCACACCATCAAGTGCACCGTGTCACGCTCGCAGCCCCTCCCTCCCTCTGCTCTGCGGTGGTGACCGGCCTTCACGGGGTCACCCCGCTTCTGTGTGGAGTCACGCTGCTGTGTCTGCCCACTTCCAGGTAGAAGGTCCCCACAGCCCTCTGCAACCGGGACCTCTCAGCAGGGCTGTTATCCAGTTTCCTCACCCATTACACGGCGATCTTCCTTCCTGAACAGAGAAACTTCTATAATGTGGGCCATAAAACATCTCTTTGAATTTCCCCTGGAGACTGCTATGATTATAATAATAAAACGGACTGCTCGCATGAAGGCTTTTATCCCTGAGGCTCAAAGCTCACAATAAATTCATCATAATTATGGATCTCGACAGTCCCCCTTTAGCTCTTTTCCTCGTAGGGAAACTGAGGCAAAAGGAGGTCAAGCGCTTTGGCCTGAGGCTACGGCTTCTCTCGGCCACTGAGCAGCCCACGGGCCTGCCGTGACTTTCACTGTGCCCATAATCACAGCCCTGCTGGGAAGCCTTGGGAAGTTTGCAAGGGCATCTCGGATGCCAAACTTCCACCCCCTTCCACAACCAACTTTTTTGGACAGAGGGAAAACTGTGATCTTGACGCTAGCTGGATAAAGCCCTTTAAGTATCCTGACCTTGAGTGGCCACGGGTACCGGCCTCTTCTCTATGAGATTATGTAAAAAAAACGAAACAGAACCATAGGACACAGGACTCACAGGTATGTTCTGACGTTGTTCACAGCGCATGTGTCTCCGTCACTAGAGTAGCAGGGGAAGGTCCGCCGTAGGTGGTCTGTGCCAGGCACCGTGTCCCACAGCAAGGCATACCTACAAGGTCCCGTGCCCTGGGTGGGGGACATGTCCCCCCTATCCGGCACAGCCCTACCCGCCCTCTCACACTCACAGTGACCTCTTGTCCCGGCGAGCAGCAATGACAGGGTGCATCGTAGTCGACCCGGCATGGCTCACGTTCAGGGCCACCCTGGGTGCTGGCCGCAGGCCCCCGAGGTGTGAGCGGGCAGGCAATTATTGTGCTCTTCTTCAGGTTGGGTCTGAGCTCTAGGTGAACTGGACCCCTTTCCCATGGTCCCCCAACTATGGACTAGCAGAGCAGGACCTGGAGCCCAGGATTTGGTCATTACGACTCTCCCTTCTGGTCCCCATCACCCCAAGAGAAATGGCCAGACATCTGGAAGAGACCTTTGTGTTGGCCACACTTGGTGTCCTGAGCACCCCTCCCCCCTACAGTCAGTGCTGGGGGGTGGGGGATTTCAGAGGGGGTGTTCGCTACACATTTCTGGAGATAAAACAAGACCTCGCTAAGACTTGGGGATCCTTGATTATTCTGTCCCAAGAGGCCCTCACTCCTGCTACTTTAGATGGTGACCATAACAATAACGGTAAAGACAATAATAATAATGGTGAGCATTTGTTGAGCACGTCTTGTATACCAGGCCCTGTGCTGCATGCATCGGGGGCCTCGGTGCTTATGAAACGAGTGCTACTCAGAGCCCCGTTTTGCAGAAGATGGAAGTGGAGCTTGGGGAGGTCATGGGACTCGCCAAGGTCACACAGCAAGAAGTGGCAAGGCTGGCTCAGGCCCTGGGGGTCTCTACTCCTGGGTCAGGACTAGCAATGGTGACTAGTGACATTTGTTGCTTTCTCAGCAGCCAGGGGGCAGGGATATCCAATTTTATTTTACTTTCTCTTTCTCCAAAAAGAGCATGGATCCAGGGCCATCCTTGGGCTGCGTAACTGCTCAGCACCCTTACTTCCCAGGCCCCGGCCCACATATCTTATCAAACTTACTTAATGTGAACATAGGTGATACATATCACTCGACTACCAAGTTGTATGCTTAAAAATGGTTGAAATGGCAAATTTTATGTCATATATATTTTACTACAATGAGAAGTAGCCACGACATCTACTTTAACTATTATATATATTGAGTGTGGTTGATTCGTTGATAGGCTATTAGGTTTTGTGGCTAGTGAAGTAAGCCATTAGTAGTTTTGAGTTTGTGGTGTTTGGAGCCCATTAATTTGTGTTTTTTCGATTTCAAAACTTTTTTTTTGGTTCCTAGTAGGCCTTTTTGACAGGCTGGCCATTGTAGGATGTTGGTTCTACTATTATTACAGAGGAGGAAGGGGCTCTGAAAGCCCTCAGCCAGGGAGCGACAGAGTAGGGACTGGAACCGTGTTCGTCTGACTCTGGGACCCAGGTCGTGGCCACAGGCCCTGCCTTGGTTGCAAGCTGGGGAGCCCCTGGACACCTGTCAACACCATAGCCTGCCTCCAGGCCAGAGGTAGGCCTGGCATGAGGACAGGGACAATGTTTCCAAACTCTAAATCTGGCCTTACTTGCAAATTCAGGTGAAGGGCCTGGGCCCAGGAAGGCTGTGTGATTTCAAAGGTGAGAGGCCCAAGAGCCAAAGGGGACGGAGGCAGCCTGCAGGGCCAGGGAGAGGCGGAGGGGCTGTGGGGAGCCCTGGTTGTGCAGTCTGGGTCCCCACGGGTTCCCATGCTGCAGGAGGGAAGGGCCAAGGGGTTAACCATTCCCCATAATTACCCACTCCCCAGCTTCCCCTGGAGAGAGGAAGGCCTCAGCACTTCTCTGCACCCCCCCCGGGGGGGGGGCAGGGGGGAGCTCCTCCAGGGGGCACTGAGAGCACTGGGCTGGCCATTCTAGGGGGAGACCATCATCCCCAATCTGGCACGAGACCCGTGCAGAGGTGGACAGCAACTCTGCCTTTGCTTTGTACCAACTGCCCGGGGAACTTGGTAGGAAGACTCGGCCGATGGACCCCGCCCCCTGCGCAGGTGTCCTATTCAGGACCAGGAATGCAACCCTGCTCTCAACCTGTTTGTTTATCAGGCTCTTCCTGGGCCTATATGTTAATCCTGGCATTAAAAGCCACGATTTTCTTTCTTTCTTCATAATATTTTGAATTGTGAAGGTAATGCACACTCATCATTAAAAAATACCGAAATTACAGACGAGCAGAACAGAGAGAACCACTATCAGCACTTTGCTGCGTGGTTGTCTTGAAGTTTTCCTGTGCATTAGTAATAATCATATAAAATAATGGCAGCTACAATTTACTGGACGTTTCCTGCGGCCAGACTCGGGACTAAGTAGTTTGCACACCATATCTCATTTAATCCCACCCACAATCCTAGAGAGTGAGTTACTATTTTTTAATCTCCATTTTGCTGATGACAAAGCTGATGTTCAGAGACTGGGAGCTCCCTCCTCAAGTTCACCCCGCCTATAAAAGGAGAAGCCAGGGGCCCACTGATTCCTGCAGGGATTCATTACACCATAAACAAAAATCGAGTCCTCCTTTTTACGTGCTCTTTTTACCAAACATGGGACAGGGTCCAGCTTCGTGAACTTTCACAACGGGAGCTCACCATGTCCCCAGCACACGTGAAGACACAGAAAGCCCCCTCGGCCCCCCTCCCCAAGGGATCATACAGTTTGGAAACCTGCTTTTGTCAACTGGACAGTGCGCCGAGAATAGCTTTCTGCGCTGATTGACTGCGGCTTCTTCTGTTTGAATGTCCCACGCTCTGCTCCCCCCATCCCATTGTCAGCCCTCTGGGCCCCTTCCAAGTGTCAAAGCCTGATTTTCACGTTCCTCCATAGAGTGTGCAGTGGCCCCCACGGCGAGGCTGCCTTACTCTTAGGTTTTTTTCTTTAAGTCCTTGGGCTGGTGCAGCGTGAGGTGGCCTGGGGGACACGGCTGTATTTATGTACTTAAACACTCCACCCCATCCCCCGCTCACTAGAGCAGTTTCCTCATCAGAGCTCAGGAAGGAGGGCTCGGCCTGGGGGGAGCAGGTGTAACCCCCAGGAAGCTGCGTGCAGAGCTCCAGGAACGCCCCTCCATGTCTCTGAGTAATGGAGACATGGTGACATCTCTGCCCATAGAACACTCTTCGAGAAGCATCTCTACCTGTTGCCAGAAAACGATCGGAAGCCAGTGGTCACAGCCTTGGCCTTTCCTCAGGAGGCCCATGGCAGGCGGAACGTTGGACTGAGACAACCTCCCCCGTTCAGCTCACAGAAAAACAAGGATGTGATCTTATGCATCCTGTGCCTAGACCCCGGGAGCGGGGCTCCCCAAGCTGGCGCTGCAGGATCTGGTTGATTCTATCTCGTGGGGGCTGCCCGGTGTGCTGTAGAATGTTTCAGCATCCCCGGCCTCCACCTGCAAGATGTCAGTCCCTAATTGTGACAACCCCCAAAACAGCACCAGGCATCACCAAGTGTCCCCTGAGGGAAGGAGGAAGGCACCTGCTGCCTCTGGCCTCTCCTCACCCTGCTCTCCCTTAGAGAGCCACTCCCCTGGTTGCAGGCCGCTCTCCTTTATTCAGTGTGGCACTATTTACTGAGTGCCCATAGGCGCTGTGGCAGGCCCTGGGGACGCAGCAGGCACCAGACCCTCCCACTCTCTGGGGACTTCACGATGGCCCCGGAGATAAGCAGGCATTTTTTTTTTTTTTTTTTTTTTAAAGACCAGAGAGTGACTATTATAGCTTGTGTGGGTCAAGGGGCAAAACTGAGGATATTATGCAAGTATCTATATAACCATTTAAAATGTAAACTTTTAGGGGCACCCAGGTGGCTCAGTCGGTTGAGCATCTGATTCTTGATTTCGACTCAGGTCGTGATCTCTGGGTTGTGAGATCGAACCCCGAACGAGGCTCCGTGATCAGTGTGGAGCCTGCTTGGGATTCTCTCTCTGCCTCTCTTCCCTCTTGCATGCTCTCTCTCTCTCTCAAAAATAAAATAATATAAAATATAACCCTTTAGAAATGTCAAAAACATTCTTAGTTCTCAGAGCTGAAGGGAAAAACGCAAAAAACCAGTCAGGCTGCTGGAGGGCTATAGTTTGCCAAGCCTGTTTGGAGGAAAAATAATAGCTCACATTTATTTAGTATTTACTGTTCTGTTCAACTCCTTGCAGGGAGGAGAGAGCACATGCAAAGGGCCCGAGGCAGGAAATTCTTGGAGTGTTGGAGCAACAGGTGGTGAGAGATGCAGTTTCCAAAGCCACGCATATAAGACATGAACTTGGGAAGTGTGCATGAGACATGGTTAAATTAGACTCACTATAAAGAACAAGATTTGACCCAGTGGGATTAAGGACATTCACATTCATGCATTCAACACATGTATCGAACCTCCTTATTACTCCAGTGCTCTTCTGCCTTCTGGGATTTGGGCCAATGAGGGCTGAGGCTTGGCGGGTTTGTGGAGAGGGGAGAAATTTAGCCCATGACTCCGCGTCCTCAGGCCAGGCTGGTGAGCCAGACCATCGGACTAAAGCCATAATCTGGGCGTGGCCTCTTTCAAGCAACTGACGAGGGCCCAGTAGACACGCTCGGCAGGGAGTTGAAAAGGACCCCAAACTCTCAGTTAGCTGAACCTCCAGCCATATCAGACTCAGCCAAAAAAATGTTACGAGCTTGGTTTGCAGTTTTGTCTCTCCCTCCCTGCCTCTTTTCCTTCCTTAAAACACAGGATAGGTAGGGAAGGATCTTGCATTGTAAGAATTCATAAACACAAGAGCTGACATGTATTGAGAGCTTACCGTGTGCTAAATGGTTTGCATTGTTAGAAGAAATCGGGAAATGGACAAAAAGGGATTATTGACCACAAGTTCTATAAGGGCCTGTGCCTTCCATTGTTCTTATTGATAGTGATGCAAATGATTTTGTCCATAGAAATGCAGATGAGTTTTGTGGCCTGGAATACAACTGATTATTGTCCTATGACTATTGACCAGCTTTGCATCCATCTGTAACTTTATTCCAGCATTCCTGATAGTCTATATATTTATGTGTGTGTTTGAATTGTCCCTTGAACTGTTTGTAACATCTTGCTGGTTCCCTCGTTAATATGGGAGTTAAATGCAATCTTTGATGCATCTCTATTTTAGATCTGTATGAGTCGTGATCTTACCTTTAAAAAAATGTTTTCTTTTATTCTTTTTAAATTCTTTTTAAATTCTTCTTTTTTTATTTATTCATTTGACAGAGAGAGAGAGAGAGAGAGCACAAGCAAGGGGAGCGGCAGAGGGAGAGGGAGAAGCAGGTTCCCCGCCCAGTGGGGAGCCCGATGCCGGGCTCGAATCCAGGACCCCAGGATCATGACTAGAGCTGAAGGCAGACGCTCAATGACTGAGCCACCCAGGCGCCCCTAAAAAAAATGTATTCTTTAACAACATGCATAATCTTATTTACAACCCTGTGAGATGGCTCTCGTTGCCATTGTCCTCATTTTACAGAAGAGGGAAACTGAGGCCCAGGGTGCTATGAAATCTGCCCAAGGCCATCTGCAGGTAATTGTTTGAGTCTTTGCACCTAGCAAATGGGTCCCAGGGCTGGAGTGCTTTGTCACTGTCCTGTGTGGTTCCTTGGTGAAGCTATTTGACACAAAACAGTGTGACAGGCTCACCCCAACCGTGCTATTGGATTTCAAGCAGGTGCCCATGACTTTGGCCCTTCAGGATTCTCCAGAGCTCAATGCCTTATAGCTGGCTGATGGGGCCAGCCGCACTGGGAACCCAAGGGCGGGCACAGGAACTTCTTTTGTCCCTCTCGGACTCCTGGCCCAGAGCTGTGGGCAGTGCAGTTGACCGGCAGAATCTTACTGGTGGGTGTGAAGAAGTCAATTCAGAGAAGTGTCACTGAGGTCTGCGTCTTTGATCTGCTTATTTTCACAGAATAAATGTAAATAAATAGTCATGAGTGTTATTGCAAGAATGTCAAATTCTTTAGGGAGTAGTCAACAACAACTACAATCTGAATACTTTACCGACTGATGGGTGGGCTGATTTTTAAAATACTCAGGAACCACCTTAAGCCAGAGCTAAATCAAGTTACGCTTTCAAACTATAGAACCGCCAACATTTTCCGAAGGGAGAACAAACCAACCGATATCTGACTAGTCACTGTTCCCGTGGGACATTCAAATGACAACTGCGAAGTCAGAACCCTTCTCTTAATGTTGTTCACTTTGTGAGTGAGCTGAGTGCTTGCACGGGAGACTGGCCAGCTAACATTTGTCGAGTTTTTACTATGTATCGAGCACTTTTCTAAATGCATTGCATGCATGTTCTCACTGAATCTTTAAATGATTCTGTGGTGTGATTTCATAATTAGCCTCATTTTACAGATGATGTGACTGAGGTCCAGGGAGGTCGTCACTTGCAAAGGCCACAAAATGAAATGAGGACTTTTATGGGCAGGAAATAGGCTAAGCATACTACTCACCTGCAAAAGTAGTTTTTCTGAAAAAGGAAGGATCATTCGGGGGATAGAACCAAGAACCCAGACGACAGAGCCAAGAGCTATAGAGAATCATTCCCAGTACTGATCCAGCGGCTTGCATCATGTGCCCAGCTGCATTTCAAAATAAATCAATAAGAGGTAACCAGTATTCTTAGTAACTACCTGTAGTGCAGAGAGAAACAGAGATGGACTGATTAGAGAAGAAGTTTGTTCAAGCACGTAGGGGGATGATTTCCAGGTGCTTTAATTTTTTTAAATGGAGGGACCTAGGATGGAGCTTTCTTCATTCATTTGCCTCCTTGTAATATGCTTGGGATATAGATAAGCCAAACTAGTGTTTCTGTCATGACTCAGGCATACAGAAGGTTGCAGGTGGGATACTGAATGACCTTGGTCCCAGAATTTTAAGGAACTACAGAGGTGTAGATTTTTATCAACAGCTTAGCATAGAACAAGATTTTCACTCTGCTGCTGTGAGCCCCGGGGCTTCCAAAGAGGTGACTCTGGGGCTTCTTTCTGGGGGAAGGGGGTAAGGTAGGGATTGCTTCTTCCATTTGAACCAAAAACAGTTCTGTTTTTTGTTTAAATAATTACTCCACACAAACACTATGTGTAGGTTGCAGGACATAAAACTGTCAAGAAGAGGATAGAAATGACCGGGATCCAGCCCCAGATGACTCGTGCTAACATTAAAATACTTGCAGAGGTTGTTGTGGTGGGTATTCTGGTGGGCTTGCTCAACTTCTGTTCCATCATTCCTCTAGGATTCCTTCCTGAACGTCGGAGACCATAATGCAGAAAACTGTATTTTCCAGACTCCTTTGCAGCTAGAGCTCTGGATGTGAATTACATTCTTCTGCAGGATGTGGGATGTGGAAGGTGGAAGTGCCATTGTGCTGCCGCTCTGGGATGTGGAAGGTGGGGTTTGCTGCACCTGTTTCCCCCTGCCCAGGTCCCAGCTTCCTTGGTGGTGAGAAGCAGGTGCAATCGTGTGCTCTTGACCTTTATGGATCTACTGGCAGCCTCAGAAATTGTAGCCCCCTGGAGGGTCAGTTCTGCATGCTGCTGGAGTCTTGAGCCCATGCCCCCAAACTCCCAGGGGTTTGGCAAGCACTCTGTTTTCTGTATTAAACCATAGAATGATTTGTTTCCTGCTCTGAAACTGGATTGAGACTATTAGATTTTTCAACGTTACAGAAATAAACAAACCAAAGGTGAAGTCTTCCCTCCTTTCCCCAATTCCAATTTCACTTCATGAACAGAAACAAGCAAGAAAATGCTTCTTTGTGAATCTCTTCAGATAGATAGATAGATAGATAGATAGATAGATAGATAGACAGATGATAGATAGAAAGATAGATAGATAAAATACATTATATAACATATGACATTGCCCAGAAGGGATCATTATATAGCAGTTGTTTTGCACACTGATACCTTTCCACTGAAAATATTTTTTTGAATCACAATGAGATATCACTACACACTGATAGGAATGGCTAAAATAAAATTGAAAAACCTAACAATACCACGTGTTGAAAAAGACAAGCAGCAACAGGAGCCATCACACATTGCTGGTGTGGGAATGTGAACTGGTTGAACCACTTTGGAAAACTGTTGAAGAGTTTGCATTGAAGTCACACATAGACCCACTCACTGCCCCAGCAATGTGTCCACAAAAAGACTTGTTACAAAAATGGTCAGGGCAGCTTTATTCCTATTAGTCAAAAAGTAGAAACGATGCAAAGTCACACATCTACATAGGTAACAAGCGTTCTATCCCAGAGTGGAATACTATTTGGCAATAAAAAGGAACAAACCATGGAAATGCTAGCAACGTGGATGAATTTCAGAAACATGATGCCAAGTGAAGGAAACAGAGGCAGGAGGTTCAAGTGCAGGCAGAGCTACTCTGCGGTCCCTGAAGTCAGGACACAGGCTACCTCTGGTGGCAGTGATTGACCAGCCAGGGGCACAAGGAGCCCTCTGAGGTGATGGAGAAGCTTAGAGACAAAGTTATGTCGAACAATCTCATGCATATCTTGGAGTTCTTTTGCAGGTGTATCCATAGGGTAAATTCCTAGAAGTTAAATTGCTGAGTCAGAGGGAACTTGACCATCTCACAAATGTTGCCCAACTGTCTTCCAAAAATACCGGAGCGACATACACTCTTGCTGACAAGCCACCTATGAGATCCGGTCTTCCCATGCCCTCATCGGTGCTGGGCTTTATCAACCTTTACAATGTTCGCTGATCTGATGCTTAAAAAATGTTTCATCTTTGTTTTGATTTTTTAAAAATTAGATCTGCTCTATCTTGACCCATTTCCCGTATTGGGTTTCTGCATCTGATTTCATTTGAGGAAAGGGTCTGTGGCTCAATAGATGAAAATGTCAGACTGGATCGAAGGAAAGACTGTGTCTCCAGAAAAGCAGCTGCCCAAACTAAGAGCAGAGTTTCTCCCCAGTGGGGTTTTCCAGCCAATGCTGAGGTTGGGAAACAGTGTAGACACCCAACTCAGAGCACTGGGGGCAGATTCTGGCTTTGGGCACAATGCTCTGACTTTGCACAACTCAGTTTCCCCACCTGTGAAGTGGAGGTATGAATAGTTTTGCTCCTGTTGTGAGCAAGGAGCTGATACCCATACAATGCTCAGCCTGGACCTGGCATATCCTCCTAGGTCTTACACAGGTTCCAGCCATTGGGATGATCATGATGACTCATCATAGAGACTTCCCTTGTGGGCCTTAGTTTCTATCTTTATACAACGAGATTAAGGGAGATCCCTTCTGGTCTCTGCTCCCGGGCCCATGGGAACACGCTGCTTCCCTGCTCCAGGCACTGTGTCCCCAGGTTCCTGAAGTCACCCACCTGCCACCCACCTACGACTCGGGCTGCACTGCCTCTGGCCGTCTCTCCTGGACTCTAGGTGACTCCTCCGTGGTCACCTGGCCCCAAAGCCATGAAGCTTATTTCAAAGTCTCAGGACCCCTGAAGAAAAGAATTCCTCTGGCTCCGGCTTACTGCCCCTCCCCGTAAAAGGAGTGAGACTCCATCTGTGGGACCTGCCGCGGGCCACACGCTTTCCTGTTCCCTCTGCCCCAAGGGTCCATTCCCAAAGCACTGATCCCTGTTTCCTCCTTGTCTCTCTGCATATCAACTCGGGCAGCCGTAGACTCCAACGGACACTAAATGCCAATGTAGACTTCATTGGGATGTACCCCCCGCCATCCCCCCCACCCCCCACCCCACGCCACAAAAGGGCATCTTTCATGGTATTCCTGCTAAGGCCCCATCTGCCTTGGCTCACTTCATGGAACTTAACGAACATTTTCCTCCTTCTGGTTCTGGGTCTGGTGGTGGGCGGGGAAGGCCCCCACCTTGCTCAAATTGAGAAATCCTTTCCCTCAACATTGTAATGGACCTGGACAAAAGGATCAGATCATTTGAAAGCCAAATACCCTCGGAGTAAGTTTCAACATCATCTATTAATATTTCTGCCTCTCCCGCCCCCACCCCCTGCCCACCTCTCCTAGTTAATCAGGTATGCCCGGCAGCCACCTGTCAGATTCCCAACCCACTACTGGGGCAGCCTTGCCCCATCAAAGTCCGGGGTCCCCGGTGGAGATGTGTCATTTTGTGTCTCCGACAGCAGTGCCTTCCTCCAGCCCCTGGCGTGTTCACTAGAACCGAGCCCTGCTTTTTTCCATTAAATAATCAGTTATAGACTCACATCAAAGTGAGATTGAAGAGGAGGGTGGAGGGAGAGAAAGATGTGTGCTTGTTTATTAGTTGTGGGTTCTGACAGCCCTTTTCATGTTCACTTCGAGGACCGGGGGAAGCACAATGTGTTACATCTGATGGGGTAATTATTAAATGAGGCTCAAGGCACCAAGAGGCGCACTCATAAAAAGAAAAGTTATTTCCACCAGTTGCCCTGAATGTTGACTCATTTCAGAGGCTTGGAAGTTCAATGCCAGGGTCCTGCTGATTTTGCCCTCAAGCAAAAGTGTGTAAAGATCCCTTTGCTTTCAGGAGATGGTGAGATAGACAGTCACGCAGACAGAAGTAGGCACAGAGTAATCACAGCTAGGATTTATTGAGGATGTACTGCATGCTGGGTATCTGCTAAGCATTTGACATGCATAATCTCTAGGAAACCTCACACCCGTCCTTGAAAGAATTTAACTTCCACCAGCCCTGATTTGCAGTGAGAAAAAGGAAGGCTAGAAAGGTTTATGAACAAAAAAATTCATGGTCACACAGTAAACAGAGGCCGAGCCACAAGGAATGTTGACATTTGGGGCTGGGGATCTTTCTCTGCAGCTCCCTCCTGTGCATGGGGGGTGGGGTGTTTAGCAGCATCCCTGGTCTCAACTCACTGGATGCCAGGAGTGCCCACCAAATGTCACAACCAATTATGTCTTCGGACATTGCCAGGCGTGCCCTGGAGTGGGGGCAACATCATGTCAGGTCAAGAACCACTGTGCTAAACCCTTCCGTGTCTCTGTTGAGACGTGCCCCTTAGGACCCTCTGCAGACTGTAGAGGCTGCTCAAGAAGCAGCTCTTCTTATGGTCACTGAGTTTCTGCAATTTCCTCTCCACTCCAGACAAGGACTCCCAGTTCTGAGCCATCTAGCACTTCACCTGCATTTACCAAGAAGCTGGTGTGTGTGCCAAAGTGGCTTTGGGAAGTTACAGAAATGAACAAGATGTAGCCTTCTCTCACCAACAAGAAGAGAGGTTATGGTCTAGTAAACTATAGCTAAATCTGGCGTATGGAATGTTTTTCTTGTCTTGCGAAGATTTATTTAAACAATTGAATTGGTGGCCAATGTCTAAAGATTTGAAGATTTCACTTTAAAAAAAAGTCCGAATGTATGGCTTATTTGGAAAAAATCAGAAGACCCTTCCACTGTCAAGGGTGGGAAAGCCTTGACCATAATCATCAGCTGCCCTGCACTTTGCCCTGGCTACCTGCTGCCTCCCATCAGCTTGCTACTTTAGCTTCTCAGCCTCTCTGGGCATTCAGTGTAAGGTCCCAGAATTTGATCAGAAGCTCCTGAAGGGCTGGATCAATACCAGCCAATGTTGAAGAACCAAATTCTGCACGCAGACTCCTACAGGGGACTCAGACCTTAATGCAGGGGGGGGGATTCTCAGAGGAGGGAGAGACCTTGGCGGGGGGTGGGGTTGGGGAGTCAAGGAGAAATCCTTGGAAGAGGTGAGTTGGAGTTGAGCAGTGAAAGTAGGTAGGCTTTGGCAAGAGTGGGGCTTGTAGAGGGAGAAGCCACATGGTGGCTGATGGGCAACAAGATGCACTCCTGTATCCAAAAGGGGTACCAGAGGGAGAGCAGGAGGGCCACCAGGAGGAGGTGCTAGTCCTGCCCTTAGGTGGCTTCCATCCATTTCAGGATCCCCAGGCAAGAGCAGTGAACATAAGACTTCATCAAATCAAGGCTACAGACTAGGTTCTAGAATGGGTTAAAGGAAGGAGCTGAATGCGGCCTTCCTGAGGGGCCACAAGATGAAACCAAAACCTGAGGAGTCACACGTTTATGTTTTTGATCTCCCCCCACCCCCTAATGGAAGTGTTCAAACCCTTTCTACAGGAGGCAGAATAGTCTAATGAACCCTGGTTTCATCACCCAGCTTCAACAATGGCCAACCCATGGCCAATCGTGTTTCATCCGTGCGGTGCTGTCTGGCTGCCTCTCATCAGGGCAACATGACTGAAAGCCAGAGTGGTGATTTACTAAAGCTCAAATTAGCTCAAGCCACTCCCCTGCCTAAACACTGGAGTGAGTTCCCTTTGCACTTAGAACAAAGCCCAGACTTCTCATCCTTGCCTCCAGACCCTGCATGATCTGATCCCACAGCCTTGCCCACCAACCTCAGGACCTTTGCTCACAGGCAGCTGAGTACATACGTGCTCTCTTTCTTAGAGCATTAGCTCTGCAGAGCAGGACCTGCTTCTAGAGCACTTCTACCCTCCCCCATAGCGCCTTGCATGTGGCATGGTTGGGACACAGGTCTCCACGGGATACATGTTTCTGTACATCTTATAAGCAAGGAGCTGGCTATCTCGTGTTCTAGACTATCTTTTCAAGGATGTTTGCATAGAGAACAGCTTTGGAAAATAGTGTCTCCATCCAAAGCAAAGCAGGGCAGGCATGCCTACTGGCCATTATAAAGGATTTCCTAAAATTGGGGTTCTTCTTCCATAAGCAACCCTATGCACAAGGTGACATCTGTCCTTTGCATTTGCCCTATGGGAATTGGAGGTCCAGCCCTCCCCCAAATGCTGATCCTCTGGTTCCTGCTTTGCTGTGAGTAACAAAGTCCTTTGCCTCTGACCCAGGAGTCTTGCGTCTTCTGCCAGCAGCCATGACATGGTATCAGGCCACCTCTTAGCTTGCAAGTAGGGTAAAATCCCAAATTCTCTTGGGATCTTGACAGATGTGTGCTCAATGCATGCTTGCTAAATAGAACCATGCATTCCCTGCAGGTGGGCACTAAGAATCTTCAGCTCTCTCGCATAGTCACAGATGTTGCTGGGTGAGTTGTTCTTCCTCATTAAGACTCAGTTTTCTCATCTGCAAAGTGGGGATAATAACGGCACCTTTCTCAAATGCTGGTTCGGCAGGAGTCGGAACAAGGGGCTTCTGTCTCTGCAATAGGCGTGTGTATATCTCCATGTAGACCAGATGCCCAAATCAGCTCATCTGGGCACCCTCCACTCCTCCTGGACAGTGTTGGAGACATGTGGATAGCCCTGCGCTCTGGGTGTCTTTCTCCTGGATGGCAGGACCCCCCCTGGAGCTGGGAGACCTAGATGTGGAGCCTGGCTCTGTGTTCTTCTATACTCTTCGTGCCCTAGTTTCTTCATCTGAAGAGTGGAGAGTAATAGCCATGCCCGTTTCCAAGTGTTGCTGGGCCCTGGGGGAGCTCTGTGTCTCCGCTGTCTCGTTCATCTGTCTGAGTTCCTCTTTCAGTAGTTGGTCTGTAACTGGTGTCCATGTCTATTAATATCGATCATCTATCAGGATCATGTGGGGAGATAATCCAGGAACTAGAAGAGAGGGAGGAGGCCTTAGAAGCTCACTTGTCCTGGGAAAGTTCCAGTAGCAGAAGGTGGGCTCTGGAAAACCCCATGGGGAAGGCCCGGTGCAGGCACCCTGGCAAAGGAGGACAATTACTGCCCTTCAGAGGGAAAGTCCGCCTGGAATAAGCACATCAATGGGAACGTTCTCCCCAGGGACTCCCAGGAGAATCATCTGTTGGCCCAGCTCATTTGTACAACAGCCGCATTAGTTTCTAGAAATGTCACTCGTTATTCCAGTCCAGGGGGTTACTGCTTCTAGCTGGGAAGCCAGCCGAGGAGAAATGGGCAGTAAAGTGTTTCATAAAATGAGTTTGGGAACGAAGGGGCTGGCTTCACATCAAGGCATGTCAGAGAGGTGCGGGGCCCGAGAGACCACATTTACTATTCCGTGATGTAAGTGTGGCCATAAAAAGGATATTTATGAGCGAGTCTTACGGAGAAGTATCACCAGCTGCTTCAGTGGTGTAATGATATAGGGAGAAAATTAAACAGCACAGTTAGAGTTAATAATAAATCATATATAATAACAGGTCGTGGCTCTCCCGGCTGGGAGACAAATCAGCCTGGAAATCCTCAATAAGAGAAGCTGGGGAAGCTGCACATCTAAGATCCTGCCCCTTTCCCTCCACTCTGGATTTCGGAGCTGCACCCTCGGGGCTGGAAGAAAAGACCTCCAGGTTGCAAATCTAAAAACCTACTTCCTGGGGTAAATGATGGGTAGAGGGTTGTCTTTTATTATTATTGTTGCTTTAATTTTGCAACTGATCTTGCTTTTGAAAAGAATTCGAATATTCTAGATAAGGGTAAGCAAGTCTTTGACCACCCCTCTCCCATCCAGGTCCTCCCGCGTCCCGAGCTCCCTGCACAGGCTCTGTGTGCACAAGGCTGTGTTTGGAGCCCACGGGATTTGCTACTGGGATGCTCACCAGCCTGGAGGGATGAGGGGTCAAGTCCCGTACTGAGGGCAGTGGAGCGAGAGAGGGGAGGATGAGAGGCCTGTATGCACGTACTTCAGGAGGTACACCAGCCCCGGGGTGGGAGCTGCTGCAGCTCCTGAGGGGTTCCCGGCAGCCAGAGCGGGGAGACTCCCCTCATCATCCAGGGAGAAGCTCTGGATAACTCAGCACCCACCACCGCAGCCTCCTGAAAGAGAGAAGCAAACTGGGGGCCAAGATGGGTATTCCCAGCCGCTGTGCTTGCACTCTAACCCCCTCCAACGGCCCAGGCCCTCTGGAGCACCTGGAGGGAGACGGAGACAGGGCAGGTGTCTGCCTCAGGCCCTCGCACGGCAGGGCTGGGAGCCGGCGCTCAGGACTGGGTGGTTCCAGGAGAGAGAAAGCGAGAGGGACTTCGGGGCTCATTCACAGCTATCCATGTCTTCACTGATAACTATTTTTGGGCATTTATTACAAGCAGGCACTCGGTGTGTAATAGGGCTGTGGGACGGCCACCAACATGCTGGAAAGAAAACGGTCCTAAACTTCAGAAACACAAGAGGATGGTTTCATAAACACAGCACCCAGTGCTGTCTCCACACGTCATGGGATACACAGGACGCAGTCGCATGTTCTTTGCTGCTGGGGTTAAAGGTGGGCTGGCACTTTTATCAAGATAAAGAGAAAAGCTAAGAAAAACTCAGAGCACCTCAATTGCGCCATCTGGTGGCGAGATACGTCAGTACTGCAGCCAAGCAAGTGTCTCCCACCCGCGAACCCGCCGCGGGATGCTGATCATCATGCACCCTGCCTCCAGGATGGGGTTCAAGGAAGCTCCCAGTGCTTGTCTGGCCCCCAGGGTCTGGGTGAAGTCAGAGGTGGATGCTCAGAACCATCAAGAACTATTGGCCTTTCCAGCTTTAGGAGTTAAGGGGCCACTGATGGGGAAGCCCAGGGCTCTTGCAATAGCTGGACAGGACTGTGGCAGCCCCAGGGCGGGCTCGAGGAGAACACCCCTGCCACTGGCTCTGGGCTTAGGACACTTTCTAGTTTCACAAATCTCAGCGTGGTGTCTGCTGCGGAAAGTGTCCCTTCTCTTCAGAGCCATCAGTGGAGGGTGCCCGGATTCAGTGAGGAGGGGCCCGGTCTGGACTAGGAACATGGAGTAAGGACAAGCACCACCACCCCATGACCAGTAACTCCCTCGCTGATACAGCTGGGGGCCGGAGAGACCCGGGACTAGGTCATTGGGAAGTGGCTTTACCTTCCTGGGCCTCTTTTCCTCATATCATAAAAGGAATAAAACTATCCTTGTCATGATGTTGCTGCAAAGAGTTAGCAAGGAAGTGTATCCAAAGCACTTAGCATAGTGTCTGGTAAAACCGTTCAGGAAATAAAATGTTGTTGTGATGATTGTTAATGCTCATATTTATTGAGCATTTACTATGTTCCAGGCTTCATAGCAAATGAGTATTAACAGTAACACACAACATCTGATGAAAACATTCTCTGTGCCACGCACTGTGCTGAGAGCTTGGCATTCACTGTTTCATTCTGCACAACCTTATAAAGCAGCCCAATCGTCTTAATGTTGGTGTCCCCCCAAATTCCCATGTTGAAATCCCAATCCCCAGGGGGATGGTATTAGGAGGTGGGGCCTTTGGGGGTGCTTAGGTCATGAGGATGGAGCCTCCATGAATGAGAGTAGTGGTCTTTGAAAGGGACCCCACACAGCCCCCTCCTCTCCTATGCTCACAGAGCTTCCAGAAGGAGAAAACACAGTGAGAAGGTGCGGGCTATGAACCAGGACGAGGACGCTCACCAACCATGCTGCCACCTGATCTTGGACCCCTCACCTCCAGACCTGTGAGAAATCAATGTGTGTGGCTTATAGGCCACCCAGTGTGGCATTTTGTGATAGCAGTCCAAATGGACTAAAATGGGTAGGTTACAATTATCCCTGCTTTTTGATGAGGCCCAGAGAGGGTAAGAGACCTGCCCAAGGTCACACAGCTAATGAGATTGGAATACAAGTCTATCCACTTCAAAAGGCTTGGGAGAGTGAAAGCGGGTGTGCAAGGCACCTCCACAGCAGGGAATTGAGATCCAAAGATCAAAATCAATGAGTTCTTCAGTGTAAGAAGAGCTCTTTAGTTCACAAAGAATGTGAAGTTCATAGGGCTGTCCTTAAGTGGGGGCTGGACTGGAGTTGCTCTGACATTTGGGTGAGTGGTGTGTGTATCAGGGAGTCTGCCAGGAGAGGTGTCCGTGACGGTGCTGTGACTCAGGTGAAGCAGAGGAAGTTTGAGCAAAGGCGGGAGGCTGGAGGCAGCATGGAGTGTGTGGGCAGCTCAGAGAAGTTCAGGGTGGTTATAGCTTGGAGTTGAAGCAAGGAGGTGAGGGACAGCGGAAGGCCAAGGGTGGGGAATGAGGCCAAAGAAAGGGTAGGGCTCTGAAGGGTCATAAGGGGACTTATCAGTGAAGCCAAGGAATCAACTTTTATCCTGAAAGCAGTGGGCAGGCTGGGGGGGGGGGGGGGGGTTTTGGGGGGGGGTGTGTGGGGGGGGGGTTGGGGGGGGGGGGGGGGGGGGGGGGGGGGTCTTTGAAGGAGATTAGTTTGAAGGTGCCTTTAAGCAGTAGCATGATCGGATTTGTGTTTTAGAAAACTCAGAGTTTGTAAGTGTGGAGGATGAAGTTCTCTAGCCTGCCTTTTAAATGTTTTTAACCAAAATTAAAATGCATTCATTATAATAAATATAAATGGCACAGAAATGTGTAACATAAAAATGACAACCCCTTTCTCCAATTCCACTCTCTAAAAGTAATTACTATAAAATAGTTTGGTGTGTATTGTTCCAAACTTTCATAGATAGATAGATAGAGAGATAGATAATAGATAGATAAATAATAGATAGATAGATAGATAGATAGATAGATAGATAGATAGATAGATGATAGATAGATGATAGATGGAGGATGGATGGGTGGACAGATAGAGAGATAGAGAGAGAGAGAGGGATAAATAGAGATATACAATTGTTTCCCAATGACTTGTTAGAAGAGCCCAAAATGCAGACCCCCTCCCCCTAATCAAATCCAACATGGTCTAGACCAGCAGCTCTCAACCGCAGGGATTCTGTCCCCCAGGAACCTTGGCCATATCTGGAGATATGTTTGGCTTTCACAATGTGTATGGGGGCTGCTACTGGCTTCCAGTGGGTCGAGGCTGCTGTAGCAACATCCTGCAATGCACTGGACAGCGGCCCCCACAACCAAGAGTGAGCTAGCCCAAACTGTCAGTAGCGCTGAGGCTAAGAAACCCTGCCTTCAAAGGAACCCCATATCAGTCAGATTTGCTAGGTGCAAGTGATGGAAAAAGAATGTATTTTTGTAATACGGAGTAGTTCATGGAATTACCAAGAGGCAGAGAGGGCCAGGTTCACAAGGCCAGGGACAAGGCCTCGGTCATGCAGCCCCAGTGGTGTGGGGATGACACCACCCTCAGCTGTGCCCGACTGTTCCCTGGGTCCATCTCTGGAGCCTTTGCCACCCCCACCGCTGCACTGCCCAGTGCCTCCTGCCCATTCCCGGTAGTAGAGACTGGCAGGCATCTGGCTTGGGTCTAGCATAGACCAAAGTATCCAGTTAAGCTTTTCATAATGGTTTTCATTGTTGTCCCCCAAAGGTCCTTTTTAGACATCTTTTCTAATTGCTCCCCCTTAGGAAATGTCAGTACCAAGACAAGTATATATTTACGTGCTGTATGCTTATCTGTGCTTTGTACATCAAGACACGGAGACTTCCTCATCCACCCTCCTCCTCATCCACCCTCCTCCTCCCCCAGCCAGTTTTCCCCCCCGAGGGCCATCTCGACCCCCCGAGAATGCGTGGAGCACATGGACCTCTCGAGCAGAGTCTCTCCCAGCTCTAGCCAGATATCAGAGTCTCCTGAGGAAGCTTCCCCAAATTACAGATTCCCTGGCCTTGACCCGGACCCCCTGATTCAGAACCACTAGGACAGCAAGCTTGGAATCTGCATTTTGACAAGGGCCCAAGATGATTCTGGTGATCAGGTAGGTTTTAGAAATGGTAGTGTATTGGGAGTGATTCCCAAATGTGGCTGCACACTGGAATCACTCGGGAGCTTTAAAATCACATCCATGTTTTGTTCGGTCCTGCAGGGATCCTTAGCTAATCAGCTAGCGGTGTGAGGGATGTTAGCATGAAGACGGGGTTGACCCTGGTAGGGTGGAGGATGCAGAGCTGGATGGAGTGGGTCAGGATGCTGGATTTGCTGCTCATCAGCTGTATGTCCTAGGGGAGGTGCCTTGGTGTCTCTGAGATTCAGCCTCTCAGGCCATAAGATGGACTCTGATGCCTGCCCAGAAGGTCAGGTGAGGGTCCATGAGATGACAGACATGAAGTGAAGGACATATATTTTGATTCAGAGGCTGAACACTCCAGACCCATGTTTCTCAGACTCTCACATGTGCATGGATCCCCTGGGGAGCTCATTAAAATGTGGATTCTGATTCAGCGGGTCTGGGTGGGACCAGAGATTCTCCATTTATAACAAGTTCCAAGGGGATGCCAACATTGCCAGTCTGAAGTCTATACATTGGAGAGCAAGATTCTACCTAAACCCCTAAACCTGGCTTCTCAACCTCAGTACCAGAGGCATCCTGGGCCGTTCTGTGCTGTGGGGGCCGACCTGGGCATCACAGGGTGTGAGTGGCGTCCCTGTGGCCTCTCCCCACTGGATGCCAGTGGCACCCTCCTCCCCCAATGTGACAACCAAAAATGTCTCCAGACGTTGCTTGATGCCCCTTGGGGGACAGACACATCAGCCCCAGTGGAGACGCCCTGGTCTCGGCCCGTGGGGTGGTGAAGAGGTGGCACAAATGGACTGAGGTCAGCTGCTCCATCCCCCCGGAAGCCCAGACAGCCTGACGCGGCCATGGTCACCCGTGTTCTGGATGAAGAAATGCACGGAGGGAGTGAACAGGTTCAGGATACCTGGGAGGGGCGAGCGTCCTCACGCAGAGCGAGGCTGGGGCCCATCTGTAAGGTCGGTCCCCACTGCTGGGAGAGTGTGGATGACATTCAGTCACAGTGACACGCAGGAGAGAGCAGGAAAGGCCACTCACTGCAGAAGCCAGAAGCCGGGGCAGCCCGTGTTTGGTTTGCCCAACGGGAGGGAGGCAGGGGGGTGGGGGCAGCGCCCTGGTTCACACGCTGACGTGGGTGATGGGTTTCCCGGGGCCATGCTGACACTGCCTTTGAAGCGACCCAAGCTGGTAACACTGAGCAAACACACCTCTAAACCAGGGGCCCCGCAATTGCCGATCCAAAGCTGGGGTGGGGGGCCTCTAGGCACCCTTCCCGCGGCCAAGAGCAGGCCTCGGTCAGGTGCAAGCACAAGGTCATGTCTATGCAGTCACCCTTCCAGACTGAACCTCGCGAGGGACAGCTCTCCCGGTGCTCAGAAATGCTGCGCACTCTAGCGTGGTATCACCTGGGACTCGAATCCGTGACCACCTGATTCCAGAGGCCAAATCGTTTCCTCAAAACTTCTCCGCAATTCCTAAAGCCATTTTACTTTCATTACGAAAGAACACTAATACGGCTGCTTTCACTGTCTGTTCACTCTGTGCGTTACATATTTTATAGAATTATTGCCGTGAATCCTCGCCAAGCCGAACAGAAAACACACTGCTGTTTTGGAGATGAGAGCACAGAGAGGTTAACTGACATGACCAAGGTCACACAGCTCCTAAGTGGTGAAGCCAGGATTGTAAGTGGGGATGTATAATCAAGCTTGTTTCTTGTTTTTCTATGTGTCGGTGGGGCCTCTGACCATTCCCATTTTGTAATATGGGAATACTGGTCTGCACCCCCCAAATTTCTCCTTCTTTCCTGCCGCTTTCCACTCCTGCAGTGGGTCGGGGCCCTGAGAGGCAGGAGGCAAGGTCTTGGGGCTAAGCTGGGTGAGCTTCTAAATTCCAGAGCGGAGTGTCAGGGAACCAGGGGTGGGGGGCTGGGGGTGGGGCTGCTCAGTCAGTTCCTTTGCATCTCTAAACCTGATACTGAGGCCAGAGGCTCTAGGTCCAAGCTCTGGTTTGCCTCTGCTCCCCAATGGGAGGAGGTTGCTTCTCCAACCTGAGCCTCAGTTTCCCCATCGATAAGATGAAAAGGCTGGTTTTGGTGGTCTGGGATTCTTGGAGTCAGTAACACTGGCTTCCATCGTTTCCAGCACGGAATGCGTAAGTAAAGTCACGTGGAATGCCATCTCCCCTTGAAGATCATGCAGCCCCTGGCCTCTATATCCCGTGAGGTCCACTGAGACCCCTTTCTCCTCTTCCACTCCTCTAGGCCCTGATAGCCAGGTGGACACAAATATGGCTGCTTCTAGACTGGGGGGTGGGGTGGGGCAGCCACTCTGGGTTTCTCTGTTGGCAGGAGATGAGAGTCAGAGCTCTGGGGGGGAGAGGTGTCACCGTGGCACAGTCTCTCCCCCACGGCCTGCCCCCCATGCCCAGCTCTCTTCACACCGGGGCGGGTGGCAGAGGGGCCTCGAGCCCTCCCTTTCGCCCACACCTCTGCTTGGCCGCTGCGGCTCGCTGAGCCGAGGAAGCACTGCCGAGCTCTGTCGGTACGTCACGTTATCTTCCGGGCGGGCTCCGAGGCAAAGTCACGGAGGAAAACGACACAGGGCTCTCACAGCGGGCCTGGCTGCGGGCTGCAGGTGGGCTGTAGGGAAAGCTGCGGGTGGGCACCGACGAACAAGCCTGCTTTGGCCTTGAACCGTTCTTTATGAGGGAAACAGCAGCTGGAACACCTTGAAAATCATGATGCGGACTTTGTGGGCTGTGTTTAAGAGCTTCTGCTTCCTGGGTCCAGGGATCGAGCCTCATGTGGCGGGGGGGGGTCCCTGCTCAGCGGGGAGTCTGCTTCCCTCTCTGCCCCTCCTCACCCCTGCTCATGCTCGCTTGTACCCTCTCTCTCAAAAATAAGTAAAATCTTAAAAAAAAAAAAAAAAAAGGGCTTCTGCTTCCCAGCTGATGAGGATTAGCAGCCAGTGCAGGGTCTCTGTCCACATCTGCTCTGATAAGATGGGGTGTTCGGAGGAGGGGGAGAAGTCGAGCTCTTGGGAGCTAAGTGGCTCAGGAGACCCATGGTTGGAGGGGACAGGCTAGAAGCAGACCATGAAGAACGCCACGTGCCATAATCCTGCCAGGGCTCCCACTGCACTCAGAGGAAACGCCACAGTCCTTGCCCCGGCCTCTGGGACCCCACAGGTCCCCTCATTCCCCGTGCTCTGGAGCTCTGCCACACCGCCCTCTTTGCTGTTCCTCCAGTGTGTCCAGCCTGCTCCTGCCTCAGGGCCTTTGCACTTGTTCCTGCTGCCCCACGGAAGAAACTTGGCTTGCTCCCTTTGTTCCTTATAATGTTACCTCTTTAAAGGGGTCTTCCCCAACTACCCCGCAAACAACAGGAAGCCCACTCCTGCCCTAGCGCTCCTCGCCTCTACAGGACCATCAGCCTCGACATACTAGATGCGTCATGTCTTTATTTGGTTCTCGGCTCACCACTCGAGAATTCCGAGAGAGTGGGGGTTGCCGTGTGCTTCGTCGTGTGGGGACTGGCGTGTCCCCAATTGTAGAACACACACAGAGTGGACACTTAATAAATACTTGTCAAAGGAACACATTTCAATGAGGCAGTTAGCCTGCCTTGCCACGATCACCGCTAGCAGAGGTTCAAGAGAGTCTTTAAAACCGGGAGCCGGCAGTCACAGGGTCCCCGGGGCGCCGCGTGACCCTGGGAAGATGGGACAGTCCTTTTGTGCGGTGAGCGCTGTCAGAGCCCCTCCCTCGTGGCTCAGGCATGGCCGCTTCTCCCCAGACTCAGGCCTGGTCCCCAGCCTCACGGCGGCATCAGTCCCACAATGGATCTCCCCCCCTTGTGGTGGCACTTGGGAATATCTGTCCATTCGTTCACAGGGTTTCTTTCTCGGCCTCCACGATGCCCCCACGAGGTAGGCTCTGTTACCCTGGTCTTAGAGATGAGGAAACCGGAGGGGACCTGGAGCCCCATCCGCTCCTCCTGGGACTGCAAAGCCGCCGCTTCAGGGAATAAAGCCATCAGGACTGTCACCGACCAGACCCAGGCTGTGGTGTCTTCTAATCAGGAGGCATGTCCCGCCCCCCCCCCCCCCCCGATCCTGATAATTCAGGGCAGCAATCGTTTTCAGGGCATTTTTTGGTGAGCATGGCCGGCTGGGTGATGCTCCCAGGACCCATCGGGAATGCTGTCCTCAAAGAGCTTCCTGGTCAGTACAAGTGCTGAGGCAGAAGGTTCTAGAATCAGTGGACTAGATCTAGAGGGGCAAACAGGAGGAGTAGCATCCCTGGCAGCTGGGTAAGGAGCAAAGTAGTCCAGCGCTGGCGGGTAGGCTTGTCTCAGCGGAGCCGGGGGGCGGCCGGGTGTCAGCAGCGAGGGGTATGGGGGCAAGTTAGGCAGAGAACAGCCTGAATGTGTACCTTGTCGCCATGAAAAAGGATGTCGGGGAGCAAGTGATGGCTGCTTGGAGCCAAAGCTCCCAGGGGTCCAAGGGAGGGAGGCAGGCGAGAGCAGAGGTGGGTCAGGGCCGACACAGGCACGTATCTGAGGGTCTGATTGCCCTTACCAGGCTGCCATCTCGGCCAGGGTTCAACTGGGGACGCAGAACCAGTAAGAAGGTCCAACAAAACAAACGGGACCAGCATAAGGGATATAATAAGGGACCCGTTGCAAGGAGCTGGCGTGGGCGCCGCTGGCTCCGCAGGTCTGGAATCCGTGGGCAGGCTGTCGGAAAGAGGTGGAAACCCCAGGCATGGGCTGAGGTTGCTGCTCGCGGGCAGAATTTCGTCTTCCCCAGGGATCCCCGGCTTCTGCTCGTACCAGGCCCACCCGAACCATCTAGGACAGTCTCCCGTACTGACAGTCACCTAATTATGAATGCGAATCACATCTACCAAACTCCTCTGCCAAAGCGCCACTCGAGTTTGGGGGCCTCGCCAGGTGAACTAGGCCCTGTGGTGAGTGCAGTCGGGCGCTGGCTCTCCCTGCCCACATCTCCCACCTGCTCTCCCTCACTCACTCTGTCCCAGACACACTAGCCTCTTGCTATTCCTCTAGCGAGGCAGGCACATACCCACCCCAGGGCCTTTGGACTTACTGTGCCCCTGCCTGGAGCACTTGCCTCCCAGATCAAAGCAGGGCCCCTCCCTCACCTCCTTCGAGTCTCAGGGAGGCCTTCCCTCCCAGGCTTATCTAAAGTAGCCCCCCAATCCCTTTCTTTTTTTTTTTCTTTTAAGATTTTATTTATTTATTTGGCAGAGAGAGATATAGCGAGAGAGGGAACACAAGCAGAGGGAGTGGGAGAGGGAGAAGCAGGCTTCCCGCGGAATAGGGAGCCCGATGTGGGGCTCAATCCCAGGACCCTGGGATCATGACCTGAGCCAAAGGCAGACGCTTAACGACTGAGCCACCCAGGCGCCCCCCACCCATCCCTTTCTGACTGCTGTATTTTTATCAAGAAGCTACTCCCCAACATGGGGACCACTCCCCGACATGATATTATATATTTATTTGTCTATTATTGACTCCTAGAATGCAAGATCAGAGCAGGGATTTATTTTGCAGCTAAAGGTGGTGTCTTCAGACTTGAGATCTTGGCACCTGGGAGAAGCTTAACACACATTTTTTTTTTAAAGATTTATTTATTTGACAGAGAGAGACACAGCGAGAGAGGGAACACAAGCAGGGGGAGTGGGAGAGGGAGAAGCAGGCTTCCCGCTGAGCAGGGAGTCTGATGCGGGGCTTGATCCCAGGACCCTGGGATCATGACCTGAGCCGAAGGCAGACGCTTAACGACTGAGCCACCCAGGCGCCACCTTAACACACATTTCTTAAATGAATGAATGAAGGGGAATGAAGACGTTGTTCACATTCACCTCGATTCAGTCTTACCAACTTCTGCCTTTAATATTTTCCCCGTGACCTCGATCAGACCACGCAGACATTGTTCTCTTCTTTAAAAAACCAGACCCAGGCTGTGGTGTCTTCTAACACGAGGCATGTCCCGCCCCCCATCCTGATAATTCAGGGCAGCAATCGTTTTCAGGGCATTTTTTGATGAACATGGCCGCTCATGGCCCACATCTATTGCTTCAGGGAGTGACGTTTTTATGGTCTTCAGTGGTGGGAGAGGGGAGGGGGGCTGTGAGTCCCAAATTGGAGATTCCCGAGATTTGCCCACGTAAAGCCCAGTCTGTACCGTGTCCCGATTCGTGGCGACTTTGCCGTACGCACAAGACAGGGACGGACAGTTCGCTCCTCCCCACCTTCCCGACTGCTGGATTTAAGAAACTGCTCGCTCTTTTCCGTAGGGCAGGATCCCCTCCCCTCCGGCCCCCATCCTGCCCCCTGGACAAATGGCCCTGTTTCTCAGGCTCTGTGGGAACTATGTACCCTTTCATGGTTTGGAAAAGTGGGATTTCCAAGAGCCCTGCCGCCTCAGCCAGACGGGCTTTGCAGACAAGGGCCACGGTCCCTCCGTGGCCAAACCATGTTATCCACATGAAGACAGAAGAGAGTTCTTCCCAGATTCCCAATGAGAAGCTTTCCTCTGGCTTCTGGGCTTCTAGTAGTGAGTTAACTGCTCTTATCCCGAGCTTGCAAAATTTGCAGGATGAGCTTCCAGCCCTGTGAGGATGAAGCCCCTTCTACTTTGGAGATGTTTTTGCTTGAGGTTTTGGGGCCGGGGAGGATTGAGAAGCAGCAGGGTTCATTTATTAGAATAAAGGCACCTGGCTTTCCTCGACCACACCCCCTACCCCCGGGGTTCCCCTTCCAGAAAGGTCTAGGTCCACCTTCGTCTCCCAAATGCTCTTTTTTTGCAGAAACTCTGTTTGAAAATGCTCCCTGATTGAAACAACAGGGTTGCAAACTTAAATTTCACAGGCACACATGTGAATAACAGGCCTCCGGGGTAATGGATGTTTTCAAATAGGATTTCAAATGGAGAGGGTGACTGATTTAGAGATTTAACAATTCCTCCTCAAATGGAGAAGAAGGAAAAAAGGAAACGTTTTGAGGCTTGGAGTCAACTCAGGACACTTTACCTTCATCTTTCAAACTGTGGGCATTCCAGTCCCAGAGTTTCCAGTTACCTGTGCAGAAGGGGAAGGGCTCTCAACGTCTTGTATGAAATACACCCGCTCAACTACCTGGTTTCTCTCAGAGATGGCACAGCACAAAGAGCACGTTCTGCCTTTTTTTTTTTTTTTTCCCTCTTAGACCTTAAGGTGACATCATTGTGACTAACAGCAAAAGGTATTCTCGGATCCCGGTTTTGTTTTATGAACTGTTATATATTAAATGCTGCCCCTTTGGTGAGAGCTGTCAAAACAGTTTCGTGTAATCTTCCCTGGGAGAAAGATCTCTGTGATGCCACATAACTCAAATTATACAAATAACTGTCAAGAGCCATTAAAATCAGCGGCAGAGGGGGGCGGGGGAGGGGAGGAAGGCGCACCAGGCAAATCCTCACTTGATGTGAAGGGAAAATGCCAGACGTGGTATTTGCTCACGTTGATGAGCAAGAATTCCTCTTCGTCTGAAGTCTACGGATGGCCACGCATCAGCTTGCCCTAGCTGGAGAGAAAATGGGGCGTCCAGGCTGGTGGGGGGGCTCTGGAAGACCCAGCCCCTGGTTTTTAATTCGGGACCATAATAGATGGTGTCTGTGCCTTTGGAGGACCTCTTTCCTGAGGCCCCAGAGCCCACGTGGAGGGTTGGCATGACAAGTTGCTGACTGATGTGGGCACTGGTGGATACGGCAGGGCTGATGGCACCAGATGCCAGCCCCCGGCCCCCCACACTGCACCCCGATCCTTGAGGCACAGCCGGGGAAGATTTGTTTGGTGCTGAGGAGACCCTGCGTGGCCTTCTCCCTTCTCCACTCAGTGTGGTCTGGGCAAACTCAGACTGCTAGATACACCGTGGAATAAGGGCTTGGGAAGGAGTCAATAAGAATCTTTGATGCAACTGAGGTTTCAAGCATGTCATGTTCTCAGAAAGTGGGAACCTGCCCAGAGCCCTTGAGATGATCTTCCCTGGTCCCTGGGTGACGAGCGGGCTCAGGGTGCCCAAGTAATCTCAAAGCCATCATCCTGGGATACACAGTGGAGCCGGGGACATCTGGCTTCCCTGACACCTGCCCCCAGGAGGGATGGTGGGGGGGACTGTCCCTCTCCCACACCCCTGTTGGGGCGCAAAGCAGAAACAGCTGTGGGAATGGGAGCTGGCTTTTGTCATTAAAAAGCCCCCATGAAGCCAAATAATCCTCACTCTGGGCAGTTAGGGGCTAACTTCTTTGCTGCCTGCTCAGCAGGTGTATCCCAAAGTTCTCAGCACCAAAACCATTTATTTTGCAAGAGCAGAGGCTCAGCCTGATCTTGGAGGCTCAGCAAGGCCCTCACTCACCTCTGTTAACTCATCTCTAGAGACACGCAGGCTGGTGCAGAAGCAGGAACGATCTTTCTAGAACTGGAATTTGATGTGACGTCTCTCTTTGGAATAATTCAAAGCCTGCTGGGGGGACCTTGGCTACTTGACTGGGGGGGACAGGACACCGAGGAGCTGACCCTAACCAGCCAGGTTTCCTCTTTCTCATACCCCTATTTTCACCCTTAGCTCCAGCCTTATGGTGGGTGGTACCCCCCAAATACTTTTACTCACTTCTGTTCCTCTGCTCCTTCCATCCCCTCTGCTTGGAATTTCACCCTCACTTCTCTGGTTAATTTTTACTCATCTTTTGTTGCCAAGCCAGGGGCTCCCCCTGAGAAGGCCTTCCCTGATACCCCCAGGCTGGGCCAGGCCTCCCCCAACATGCCCTGCCCTGTAACTCTGTCTCCCCGTCTCTCCCACAAGACCAATGGGTCTCAACCCCAGCCACACAGTAGAACCCCCAGGGAGATTTTCAAGCTGAACCACTGCCTGGAACCCACTTTCTTCCAGTGCAGTTAGAACCTCTGAGGGGTGCTTTCCCAATGCTCTCCGAGGGATTGAGAAGCCCAGTGAGGGCTGGGACCTCACATTTGACCCCGAACCTTCCCAGGGCAGAGGCTCCCCGCCACGGACCCACGCACTCCCTGCATCTTGCCCACCGAATGTTGGTGGCTGACGCACAGGGGGTGCTCAGCAGCTGCTTGGGAACAAGTACAGGCAAGGATTTTAGTCCACAGGCAGAGGTATGTGAGAGAGATCACTGCTTTTGTTTTCTTGAGTTAAACTTTATTATTTATTTATTTTTACTCTGAGTGCCATTTCTCAGGGCTAGTAGAGAAAACATGCCATCTTACCTGGAATCCCCATCATCGGGGATGTGCCCTGGTTCGAGGGTGTGGCGGGAGAAGGGACACACAGTCCTCAGGGATTCATGCACACCGGTTGCCATGGAGATATCAGCATCCCTGTCTGCAGGGCATCCTTGAGCTCCGGGTCCCTTCTGCTTCCATGGCTGGCTTGGAGGTGTGAATTTTTTGCGAGGGTGCTGATGGCCCCATCTGCCAGCCATGCCTCGGGACCAGTCCTCTCGTCTCCAGCAGCAGCCAGAGAGCAGAGTGAGCCTGGCCTTGGGTGGGGAGCACTGTCCTCCCTGCTTTTCAAACATGGTTCATCTTTACCCACAAAGTCTCTTGTCCCTCCCTTTCAGCTACACTTCTATCTCTCTCAATTCTCCTTTGCCTTTGGAAAACAAAAGCCAGAAAGACTTGTAAGCCCCTTCTTCCCTCCTCCCTACCTCACTCCTCTGGGACAAAGGAGCACAGAGGCGCCAGGGGCAGGAGAACCAGGAGAGGAAAAGGTAAATGTCTAAAAATAGTACCTGGAGGCAGTAAAAGTAATAGCTAACATTATCTCCTTTCATCCTCAAACCTCTTATAACATAGCTCCTGTGATTACGCTCATTTTCCAGATGAGCAAAACGAGGCTCAGAGAGGTGGGGCGACCTGCCCAGAGTCACAGAGCTCATAAATGAAGATCCACGGTTTACACCCAGGTCTGTCTAAGCCCCACCTCTCCACTTCCACGCTGTTCCACCCTAGACAATGACCCGCCCTGTTGGTGTTCCTTCTCTCACCTGGTTTTTTCTCCAATTTTGATTTTTTTTCTTTTTTCCCCCCATTTTATGTATATCTAAATGTATTTATAGTCACTTTAGGATATTCACTGGCTTCACAAGAACATCTGGAATGTGAGAGTAAAGAATTCAGAGTAATTTTTATAGCTCAGAAATGTTGTGCACATTACAATAGAGAAGAGACTTATTCCTGTATGACTCCCTCTCGGGGACTTCACCCATGAAAATCTGTGCTTATAAATAAGAGCTCCAATTCAGTTCTTCTCCACTTCAGAGAGAGTGAAAACCTGACCCCTATAAAACCCTCATCTGTTCCTCTGACCTCCCCCTCCCCCCACACCACCCCTTCCCCCTCCCTACCCTGCCCTGCAAACTGGTTCATCTGAGAAGCACATGGCTTTGTTTTACTCCCACACTACTGTATATAAGCATCTTGATTTTTGTAAGGGCAGATTTTTAAAAAAATTTTTATTTATTTATTTTTTTTACAAAAGTGAATGTTCCTCATTGAGTCTGTACTTCACCCATGTTTTCCTTTGTTCTTGTTTTCTGATTTAAATCCTTTGGTCACAGAAACGGTTTTTCTTCTCTTCCCAAATCTTTCTGGTCAACTTTAGCATCTTCTTTTTCAGGCATTTGACATTTGAGAAAACATCTAGGTCTGTGAGTACCTGCTGCTGAAAAGAATCCTGTGGAATGGCATTTTGATTTGGTGTGACCTTTGTCGACAAGTTCATGTCAGAGGTCACCGAGCACTGATAGTGGGGGGTCGGCCAGAGCCCAAACAAGTGAATAGATGTCAAAAGCAATTTTCCGAAAGTGCCTGTCTCGACAGGCAAGCCCTTGGCCCCAGTGGTTCGTCCCCCAATGCGTTCAAGATGTTTCTCACCAGGGCTGTGGGAACGACCCCTCCAGATGTCTTCAGGAAAGTCCCGCCCTCACCTGCTTTTCCAGCAGGTCATTGCAGAGCTTTGGCTGTCAGCCGCCTGGTGGGTGTTTACTGAGCTGAGTTTTGCTCCCAGTTAATTTACTCGTGAAATTAATTGCTGCTTCACGGGTCCAGAAGTTTATGCCAAAGCTGCACCTGATACCTTTCACTTGGGCATTTCCTTCTGCTCTGTTGGCAATTCTCATGTCCTGTCCCTCACCTCCAACCCAAATGCTATGTCACCCCATGCCTCATGTCTTCGAATCCTTTTAATTGAGAGGGTGCCTTGTCTTGTAAACACCGATTTACTTTTTTTGAATAGGTAATTTTCAAATTATTTAATGTTCAGATGTGCTAGAGAGGAAAAAACCTCTATTCTATCCTGTCCTCCAGCCAACTGGTTCCCCTCCCAGAGGCAATCGGTATTAACAGTTTTCTTTCAAAGACACTTTATGTGTATGTTGGCAAATACGGGTTTATATTCTTCTGTCCACCTTTTTACACAAATGGCAGCATTTGTCCACAGGACACAGAGTGATGTTCTTCAGGGGGAGCCCATCCGCTCTGGGCAGGTACTTTCTATAAGGCTGGTGCATCCGGTAACCATACCAGCTAACGTTCACCAGGGCTTTCTGAGACAGGCACTAGGCTAAGCCTTCTCTGTTGATTTTCTCCCTTCATTCTCACCATAAATAATGAGTTCGATGCTACTATGATCTCAGCTTTGCAGATCAGAGGTTCAGAGAGATTTAGGGGCATGTCTAAGTGACATAACATCCAGCTAAGAAGTGGCCAAGATGGCCAAGGTCTGTCTGATGCCAGAAGTCCCAATGACAGGAGATGGTTGTCCTAAGGCAGACCAGATTCTTAAATGCCCACAAACCAGAATGGACGATAGGGGTAACGAGTCATCGGATACCTAACGTTTACTCACTGCGAGCCAAGCACTCAGCTAAGTGCTCAGGGTACAAAGAATCAGCTCCTCTAGGAAGAGACAGTCACTATCTAGTGAAAACAAGTAAAGTGTTAGATATTGTGCGTAATTTTTAAGAAGTGCAAGAACTGGCTCAGGGCCAAATTCCAGGCCACTTCCTAGAAGTCAGGGTGAGTTTAGAATGAACATGATTGTCACCTTAGGATTGTCACTTTTAAGAATGTGAAAACAAAAATTTTGGAGAAAGTCTGGTTGAAACTAGAGTCATCTTCCCAACAGCCTCCAGAAGGAAAGGAAGAACTCAAGCAAGAGACGTAGATTTGGGGGAAATGAGTGCTGAGTCAGCACACAAAACCTTTCTCTCTCTCTCTCTCTCCTCACTCCAGTAAAGATCCCCCATGGTGTGGGGTGCAGGAAGATGAATGCTGGGGAAATACATGAAGGAAACTGACACTGTGGGGCCCTGAATCCTGGGGATGACTTTATTCATCTCTCCCATCTCAATTCCTTACCACTTCCGACAGGATGCCTTCCCTCCTGATCTCCATGTGGAGCTGTTCCCCTTGTTCCACCCCCCATCCCAGGCCCCCTTGGAACCACATACTTTTTTCTAAATAAGCAGTCTTCTCTTAGAATTATAACTCCCTGGTCTACCTTTCTGTTTTCCCCTAGATCAGAGGTCTGAAAAAAATTTTTTTTTTTTTTTGGTAAAGAGCCAGATGATAAATATTGTATGCTTTGTAGGCTTTCCATATGGTTTCTGTCACAATTGCTCAACTCTGTTCAACTCTTCACTGTAGCGTGAAAATAGTCATAGACAAAACATAAACAATCAAGTGTGGTTCTGTTCCAATAAAACTTTATTTGTGGACACTGAAATTTGAATTTCATATCATTTTCGAATGTCACAAAATACTGTCCTTCTTTTGTTCCCCCCTGGCCATTTAAAACTATGAAACCCTTTCTTCACTTGTAGACTGTCCAAAAAAGCAGGTGATGGGCCTTCTGTGGTGGTGGGCCGTCATCAGGGAGGACCCAGATCCAGATGTCACTGTAACTTTTAACCAGTGAATTCCCAGTGAGAGAAGCCTTGCAGAGGGTGTAGAATTTGACAACTCGTCGTTGAAGGAATAAATTACACAAGGGGGAGTTAATGGTTAGAGACTAACTTGTCAGAAAAAATATTAAATTTGCATATGGGTTTTATTTGTTCTAAAGTGTCATTGCTTTTTCTCCCCTGCTGAATGTTATGAAATGCTAATTAGCGCCCATCACAACCATGGTTCACAGATCTGTTTGATGTCCTTTGTCGGGGTGTGTACACAGCACTCCACACTGCAGACTGAAATAACTTGTCTCCGCCACGGACAACCGCTCTGTTCCACGCCGAGAGACTGTCTAACTAGGGAGGCTGGCCCACAGGACAGACCAAACTGGCAAGAAGAAATAAAATCAACCTCAGAAAAGTCTTGTTCCAAGTTCATGTTGCTGGGCAATGAGTGAGATTTCCCAGATGATTGGAAAGTAATTCACCTGCAGGAAGTTAATGAGCTGGGGTACCCAACATGCCCCGGTCCCCCTGACCTCACAGGGGAGGTGCACAAGGCAGAGCACCCTCATCTTTTTCTGGCCACAGACTTCATTGTCTCTCCTGTGCATCCATGGAGTGTTGGTGAACAACCCCCCTGCCGCCAGTAGAGGCCCGCACCCCAGAGTTTCCCAACTCAGAGCTACCGACATTGGGAGCAGGATGCTTCTCCGTGCGAGGGGGCCGTCTCAGGCGCTGTAGGATGTTAGCAGCATCCCCGGCCTCGACCTTCCTAGATGGCGAGTGGCCAACCTCCCCAAGATTGCAAAATAAAGTAATGTTTCCAGGCACCCCCAAACGTCCCCTTGGGGGCAAAATCGCCCCCACTCTCGCTCTGATGGAGATCCAGCACTGAGGATCAGGGATCCTGAATGCAAGTCTTCAGACAATGGTGAGCCTGGGATGGGAGGTTCACTAGCCCTTGGCAAAACAAGAAAGAAAGAAAAAAAGATACAAGAGTGAGTTTTTTTATAGCGTGGAATGTGGCTGATGTGAAGAAATCTTTTTCTGAGATTTTCTTTTCTATTTGTTCTTGCAAAAATATCTTTTATGAAGAGATACTAGCAGATGACAGCCTTTTTTTTTTTTTTTTTTTAAATAAATGCTTATACCCGGCAAAGGTATTGCCAGGAGCTGGTCATCCTAGTCAACCCACGCATTTTTTTTTTTTGAAGTTTTACTGCAGTGAAATTCCAGATTTTAGGAATGGCTGTGTCAGACAACTGTAAGAGAGAAATTGGGTTTTCCAGTCTCTCTCCTTAAAGAGCTCCCAACTCTAGCAACTTCTAGCAATTTGGCTCAGTTTTTTCAACTATAGAACAGAGATAGTAATTGTGCCCATCTCATAAGGCTTTGGGGAAGAAGAAATGAGAAATCGCATTTAAATCATAGGCTTCGCTTATATCCTGAAGATCCTTCAGCTTAGAGCCTGTAATTCATCTGGATTCCTGTAAGCCTGGGATGAATGTTAGGGATTATTATTATTATTGATACCTTCCAGTTCTGCAGGATGTATAACAGCGTGGTTGTACCTGCCTTAGACAGACGCTCCATGTCTGGCAAGTTCAACAGCCTGACACATCATCCCATGCAAAATAAAACAGGGAAGGTCCCTGCATGTCCTCATTTCTGCATCCAGGGAAGGCAGTTAACAGTGGGAATTTTTCTAACAGTCCTTTCTCCCTGCTGACTTGCCCACTTACAGAGCGGCATCCAGAGAGAGAAGGGGCTGGAAGGCATAATTACTGATTCACAACGTAGTTCCAAAGAACCAACATGTTCGTGCTGGCAGCGCCCTTTAAAGACGTGTGTCATTCAAATGTCGACACCGCTAATTACAGGGTAGGGAACATGAAAGTTGGAGGGAATGGTGGGGTGGTCAGCCAGCCTCCTGCCCCCTTCCTTTTAAGTGCTCATTGTGAAATATTTATCTCTCCGCTGACTGACAATCGTTGCCAGCTTTCAAGTCGGTGGCCGTGTGTGTGCCCCCCCTCCCCCCCGAAGGGCCTCCTAGCTCTGCTGGTTCTCTGGCTCGTCTCCCTTCCCCACTGCCCAGGGAGGGGTGATGGATGGGGGCCATCAGGTGAGGCTGCCCAGGGCGTTCGCTTTTGACCTCCCAGGAGCCCAGGTGCCAATGACATCTGATGTTCGGGGTGGGGGGCGCTTAGCCACATTCACTTTTGGTGGAGGTGAACGTCCTGATTCTCAGAAGAGAAAAAACAAAAACACGTGAGAGTCTATCTCCCCCAGATCCACGGCCGTGGGAGGGGACAGAAACACACGGATTTGATTTTCCTTATGGAAAACTTCAAAAACAATCTAGGAGGCAACAAATAGACTTCAATTACATCTGTGCTCCGTGTTGAGCAGCTGAGAAACTGTGATATTCTGAGAGCGGGGACATCCTTGTTCCAGATTGCCCCATCATGCCTTCGTTCAGTCAACAAATACATGCTGAGCCCACTGGGCCAACGCAGGGCGGACAGAACCACAGGATGCAAGCCCAGAGCCCCACCGTCGTGCAGCAGACTGTCAAGCTGGGGAGATGGGTGGCCGCATCCTCTGAGTTCTCCTGGCTGGCGGGGCTCTGGAGGAAATGAAGCAGAGAGATTTATGGAGTGTTGAGGGGGTGAGGGGGACCCCCTTGATTTGGGAGTTTGCCCAAGGCTCTCTGAGTTGGTGACATTTGACCTTTCTGACTTAACGGCCGGTGGTGTGATCTAAAAATGCAGGGCAGGTGAGGGAGATGGCATTTGGAGGAAGGAAGGAAAGAACAAGCTTGCAAAATCAGCGGAAGGTCACACATGACATTCTGGGGGCTTTTTTAGTGTTTCCTCCCACTTATTATAAAAGCATTGCAGGGACATTGTTTCAAAATTCTAAAAACAAGTATCTTCTCCCTTTGGAAAATTTACCAGCAGCTACCTGAGCCCAGTCGGCTTCGATGTCCCATCCTTCTTGGGTGAGATGGATGAGGGAGATGGAGGAAGGGCACCGGCCGAGCAGACCTACTGCTGGGACAGGAGACGGTTTTGGGGTGCACTTGCGTCCCCCACAGCCCCAATAGGAGCGTCCCAGCCTCCGCCCACACACACCCATCACTCTCCCCCAGGAGTCGGCTAATTCTTGTAAGAGTCACATGGTTCACACCTGTTCTCAGGAGATGACCACACGAGCGGTGTAAAGCAGGGAGCAATGGATGGGTGACACCTCGGAGAGGTGAAGGGACTTGTCCAGCATCACCCGGCTGGCAGGTGGCAGAGCCAGGACTCGGATCCAGGTCTTCTGCCTTCAAGTCTCAGATTCTCTCCAGCCCCCATCGCTCCCCCTTCTTCGAAGTAGAGCCCACCTGCACAGTGAGATGTCCGAGCTCCGTGGTCAAGATGCGCACAGCCTTTCCCAGATCTGCTCTGGAAACTTGGCCTGGGTGAGCAGATCTTTCTGGGGAGCAGCGCCAGTGGGGGAGTCGGCCCCAGAGCTGACGACAGCCACAAGGCCAAGTGAACACACAGGGTGGGTGAGGGAGAGGGCTTTTGAAGGAAGCCCGAAAAGGGAGATCTAGGAGGGGCAGGCAGGATATCTCTTCTTGGCCTTGTGTTAGCGGAACCACCTCCTTTTGGGGCCCTGGGACTCTGTGTCTCCCCAGGTCTCACTGGGCTTCCGGGAAAGGCCGTGCACTCTGCCCACCACCCCCAGGGTGCCCACGGGTGCCGGCCGCAGCCAGTCTGTTCATTGTCTACAGCGGGCTGTGGAACCCCCACCCAAGACGCAGGGGGCTAACACAGCTGTAATACAAGCAGTGAAGACGAGGATTTTCTTGTAAAAAGCTTCTTTGTCATTTCTACCAGTTTGACGACCAGCTCGTCACCTCCTGTCCTGTCCCACTTCCTCCCGCCCCGTTGCTTGTGGACAGCTACCTCGCGTCTTGCCTTTTCCTAACACTGCCTCGGGGCACTCACCCCACACCTCCGGACATCTATGGAGGGATTTTCCTAATTCCCAGTTCTGTATCCTAGAAAACAATCAGACACCTGGTGGATTGAGTGGATTGAGTTGTTTGTTGTTGTTGTTGTTTTTGTGTTTTTTTTGTTTTTTTTGCCTCTCAACCGCGGCGGTTGGGAGACTTTCTGTAAACGATCAGATAGTAAATATTTTAAGCCTTCAGACCATACAGCCTCAGTTTAAACCATTCAACTCACGTGACCTTTGCAGCACGAAAGAGGTCCTGGGTGATATGTCAATGGATACACGAGATTCACTCAGAGTTCGGGAGGTGCCGGCAATGGGAGCTGACTCCGGCTGATGGAAGAAGAGACATCGTGGAGCCACAAGACTGTGTAGAATGAATGAATGAATGAATGAATGGGTGAATATGATGTCTCCTTGGGACCGGCTGTTTGAGGACCTCCACATTGTCCGGCTGAGCATCACCTCTCAGAGGCCTCTTTGGAACTCATATTCCCCTGCTATTTACAGCAGGTGGTTGTGGCCTTGGGGGTCACTTGCGGTGCGCACAATAAGGACAACAGTGTTCACTGCCTTTGGAGAACTTTTCATCTGATGCCTGCAGGCTCATTGTGAATGCCTCTATGATGTCCCAGAAAGGAAGGGCTATGGTCACACCACGTCCCCCAACCAGAGCAGAAATGCAGCCTCCAGCCCAGCTAGCCTGCATGCTCTCCACCTCCGTCTTGGGGTGCCTTACCTGGGAAGAGTTGAGTCCATGCATTAGAATCCAGGACCCCTGCACGGGGGGAGCACTCATGACTTTCCTCCCAATGATACCATCCTCCCGGAGAAATGAGGGCAGGGAGGATGACCCCAAAAGATTCCCAAGGCACTCTCAAAGAAATTTTCATGAGAACCTCCAACACTGGCTCTGGAGTAGCAACACTTTTCCTAGAACTACCTCGGGAACCTCAGGACTTGATGACCTCTTCCCCATAGCTTTTAAAGTGTGCTGACTTAAAAAAAAAAAAATCTTCCCTGCATGCTTTGTTCATGGGGCTGAACTCAGGTGCCATTAACTGTATTGCTTTCAGAAAGACGGTTTTCTTCGCCTTCCCAAATTTCTAGGTCACAAGTGACTTGGCCATTTCAGGAGGACTCAGGATTGCGACGATCTTCACTATATAGATGTGAAGAAAACATAAACATTCGAAGAAGCTGAGGCTTCCCCGAGATCAGAGACCTCTGCTAATCATTCTCCAATTACAATCTCCAAATATCAATTTTGCCCAGAGAGGAAGACCCCTTCTCCCCTTCTCTCAACAGCTAATACTTCTTGAACCAAGTTGAAATCAAAACTCCAGCAGATTTGAGCTTGTCCTAGGCAGAAGCAGTCGGGAAACGGTTTCCATGGGTACAGAATTTGACATTATCAACTGCAAATATTCAGCACCCCAGGATGACAAAACTCCAGCAACTTCAAAGCTGTTAAGGATAGCTTTAGGGCAAATTTTAATTAAAATTAGATAGCATATATGAAAAGCATCTAATTTGTACTCTATAAAAGAGTTTGGGAAGCACAGCTCTGGAGCCTCAGGACGGGGGCTGTAACAATTATGTTGTAACTTTTCACAGCACGATCACAACATGTTAATTTGTTAATGAGTTAGTCAGAGCAGAAGAGAGAGCTCCTGACGAGGAGGAAAACATACAGATTGCATTTACATTTCTATTTTTAAATAAATTAAATGTTTCAAGTCAAACTAAAACTTCACATGAAAGTTTTGGATTTCTACTGAATTTTTTTTTTTTTTTAACTCAGCTTGCCTGGTGAGATGAGAGTATTAAGATCCTTGGGATTTCTTGGAGAGCACTAAGTGATTTCTTTATTTGAAGGCGGCTGTAATTACATACGTGCTAAATGCAGCCATTTAGAGGCGAGGAAAAGTGGCCTTTTTTTCTCTTTCCCTTTGTGAAGCTCTAGCCCTTATAATAAACTCGGACTCAGGAAGGAGGGAAAGTGACGACAGAGATCATGAGAAGTTTCATTGTCGGTGACTCTATTTCTCAATGTAATAAAAAGAAAGAAAATCGGAGGAAGGAAGGTAGGGTGCGCTGTGGTGGATCTCAGGGGGTGCTCGCTCTCAGGGTCCTGCTTCCATTCTGCACCCCAAGTGCCTGGCTCCCCTCGCCCTCTCCCTGCCCTGGACCACTTTAGGCTGAGCTCACCAAACTCAAACTAAGTGCATCCGATAAAGACCTGCCTGATACAGGGATGTGTTGAGAGGGCACTCGGAGTGCAAAGCTGTTGTGGCTTTAAGAGACTGCAAAGAGATCATTAAACTTTTGCAGATTTTATGAAAACAGGCCCGTGAGAAGACTTTGCAGGGGCCCTGCCCAGGGCCTGGAGGGGCCTGTGTGATCGAGGGGCCACGAACTTGCAGTCAAACCACCTTTGCCTGCGACATCTCATTGCTCTTCCCTGGACCCGAGGAGACACACACAATCATTAGTCCACGTCCTAGAAAAGAAGAGCTTGAGGCACAGAGCAGGTGGATTGGGACTGGAGACACACAGCTAATAAATCACATGCCGAGCTGCGATTTGTGTTGATGGCAGAAGCTGTGTTTTCACTCTGCTGGCCCCCCAGGGAGGGATCTCTGAGCACTCATTCTTCTAAAAACACTCACTAAACCCCTCACAGCCTCAGGAAGGAATTGCCAGTTACCCTCAACCTATTTTTACCTGCTCAGAGCTCACTCGGCAAGTAAGTAGCGGGGCCCAGGGTCCGCCTGTCTGCTTGTGAGCCCCGGTTCGGACATTCTGCTGGTACCTAGTGAGGTCCCGCGAGGCGCTGACGCTGGGCTACGAGCAGGAGCTCCTGCTGCGGGAGACACTGCGCTGCCCCCAGAAAGCCCGTGGTCCAGGGGAGAGAGCTATACGCAGAATGGTGGACCTCCGTGGTGCGTGGTGGTGTGGCTAGCGTAAGGGTCCACAAGAGGCATCGGCCCTGGTTGCCTAGGGGGCTGCGGGGGGGGGGGGGGGGGCAGGTGGGCTGCTCCAGGGGAAGCTGGAGGTGGAGAGAGGGATGTGGGCCGAGGATACGGAGGAGGAAAGGCCTGGGACACAGGGACTGACATTCAGTTGCTGATACATCAGGGTGGTCTCATTTGCAGGTGATCAAAATCCACCCCTAAAGAACCGAAGGAGAAAGGGACTGGAGTAGCCTGTGTCGCTGGAGGGGCCCTGGGACCTGCTCACAAGGTACAAGGACAAGCTGAAGGAATCAGGCTCCCCGGGAGGGAGTAGGGGACTCCCACCCCATGATTCTCCCTCCAGCGGCCCATCTCCAGGGGCCCATCTCCAGCTCTGCTGGTCTCAACCCACTGGGCCTCTCTGCCTCATTCTTGCCTCCAGCAAATGGGACTTCTTTTGGTGAAGAACACAGCTGCCCACAATTCCAGCTTGCCTGCTCCAATGTCCACAGAATTCTTCCTCCTAGCAAGTGCCTACCAGTCCCAAGGAAGGTCTCATTGGTCCAACGTGGCTTCCATGGCAACGTCTCAGACCAATCACTAATGCCAGGGACATCGGCTATTGTGATTGGCCAGTCAGAATCTTAGGAGAGGCCCGTATGAGCAGAGGGCAGCAACCAGAGAAGGAGCAGTGGAAAAGTTTGCTAAACTGGCTAAATAAATAAATAAATAAATAAATAAGTCAAATTAGATCCGTTTGTCTGCCTACAGAGCAGCCAACTCAGTCTACTGGGTAGACTAGCACATAAAGGACTCACCACCTTCATTCACAGGAAATTTATAATAGAGCTTGAGAGAGAAGCAATATTTAGTTATTTTTTTAAAGATTTATTTATTTTATTTATTTATTTTTTAAAGATTTTATTTATTTATGTGACAGAGAGAGAGGTAGCGAGAGCAGGAACACAAGCAGGGGGAGTGGGAGAGGGAGAAGCAGGCTTCCTGCTGAGCAGGGAGCCCAATGTGGGACTCGATCCCAGGACCCTGGGATGATGACCTGAGCTGAAGGCAGACGTTTAACGACTGAGCGACCCAGGCACCCAAGATTTATTTATTTTAGAGAGAAAGAAGGAGAGAGCATGAGGGGAGGGGCAGATTCCCCACTGAGTGGGGAGCCCGATGCTGGGAGACTTGATCCCATGACCCATGAGATCATGACCTGAGCCGAAACCAGAGTCAGACACTTAACTGACTGAGCCACCCAAGTGCCTCAATATTTAGTTCTTTAAAATAACCTCGAACCTTGGATTCCGCAAAGGATTCTTAGATATGACGCCAAAAGCATGAACAACAAAAGAAAAATAGGAAAAATTGGATTTATTAAAATCAAAATCTTCTGCATGTCAGAGGACAATATCAAGAAACTGAAACAGCAACCTCCAGCACGGGAGAAAATATTTGCAAATCATGTATCTGATAAAGGTTTTATAACCAGGATATATAAAGACTTCCCACAACTCAACAACAAAGAAGACAAATAACCCAATTGAAAAATGGGCAGAGGACGACGTAATGAACATTTCTCCAAAGAAGATGGACAAATGGCCAATAAACACCTGAAAATAGTCTCATTGTCATTAGTCATAAGGGAAATGCAAATCAAAACCGTCACAAGGCACCATTTCATACCCACGAGGATGACTATGATAGGCATATTTTAGAAAGAAAAATAACAAACGTTTGATGAGGATGTGAATAAATTGGATCTTTGGCGCCTTGCTGGTGGGGATGCGATAGCACAGCCACTATGGAAAAGTTTGGTGTTTCCTCAAAAAGTTAAACATGGAGTCACCATATGACCCAGAAGTTCCACTTCTAGGTAGGTCTGTGCCCCCCCAAAAATGAAAACAGGGGCTCAAACAAATACTTGTCCATCAATGTTCATTGCAGCATTCTTCACAGTAGCCAAAAGGTGGAAACAACCTAGTGTCCATCAACAGATGAATGGATAAGCAAAATATAGTCCATACATAAAGTGGAATATTACTCAGCCGTTAAAAGGCATGGAATTCTGATGCATTGCAACTGAATTCTGAAACCATTATGCGGAGTGAAATAAACCAGATGCGAAGGACAAATATTGTATGATTCCATTGATATGAAACACCTAAAGTAGGCAAATTCATAGAGATGAAAAGTGGATTCCAGTTATCAGTGGCTGGGGGAGGGGAGAATGGGGGTTTATTGCTTAACAGGCACAGTTTCTGTTTGGGGTGAAGAAAATGTTTTGGAAATAGTAGTGATGGTTGCATAACATTGCAAATTTAATTAATGCCAGTGAATTAAACAGCAAATTTTATGTTGTGTGTATTTTACCAGACAGAAATTTTTAATATGATCTCTAAGAGTCGTGCTAAAGAATCCAGTCCTTTTTCAGGTTCAAAAGCCCCAAAGGAATGTCCCTGGAGGAAGCCTCTTGGGTTACTTGCTTTTCCTCTCTCTGGGGAGCGAACTGTATTTGTCCCACTACCTCCATCCCATGGTGAGTCATGGCAGAAAATATTTGGCTTTGCCCGAGCTGTCCCTGATGGTTTGAGCTACAGTTGACCTAGAAGGAATGAAAAGAAAAAGATCTCTTGGACTCAGTTCTCTTGAGCAGATGCTAGCTGAGCTGGGCTGGGGGTCTGGTCTGGCTCTGCCTGACACCCTCCCGGCCAATTCCAGACTTCTTCTACGGCCGCAGCCCCTGCATCAGAAGGGAGATCCCAGACGCTACTTTCTATTTTAGTTTTTGCCATAGGGGCTTATTGCAGCATTGTTTATTTCAAAAACAAACAAAAGCCCAAATGTCAGATGACAAAAGGTTGCATAGATGAATCATGGCACAACCATGTCATGAGATAGTCTGCAGCTACAAAAAAACGATGTCGCAGAACCAATATGAGTGTGCAGTGCACACCGATGCCCCGTCACCGTGCAAGCCCCGTATAGGCATTACCATATTGAATCCACCCGATCACACTGTGGTGAAGGTAATACAGATAACCCTGTTTGCAGATGGGTAGACTGAGGTGTAGAGAGAGATCACATAACTCTTTCAAGGTCATGCAGCCAGTCTGGGAGTCCCGGACACGAATCCTTGTCTGTCTGCTTCCAAATCCGGCACTTTTTTTTTTTTAAAGATTTTATTTATTGGGACACCTGGGTGGCTCAGTCGGTTAAATGGCCGACTCTTTACTTCAGCTCAGGTCATGATCTCAGGGTCCTGGGATCGAGCCCCCAGGCTCTGTGTTCAGCAGGGAGTCTGCTCCTTCCCTCTGCCCCCCGCACCCCCCATCTATCTCTCAAATAAACAAATAAAATAGATTTTTACCAAGATGCTCTATTATAATATCTGTAAATAGATTTATTTGTTTATTTGAAAGAGAGAGTGAGAGCAATATGAGGAGCTCTGGGGAGGAGCAGTGGGAGTGGGAGAAGCAGGCTCCCCACTGAGCAGGGAGCCCAACGTAGGGCTCGATCCCAGGACCCTGGGATCATGACCTGAGCTGAAGGCAGATGCTTAACCAACTGAGCCACCAGGGTGCCCCCCACATCTGGCACTTCTAATGCCTGCTCTAGATTCTTTAGCAATGCATCCACTTAGTTGGAAAGATGCTCACAATATACTTAATGGACAAGTTTAAAACATTATATATTTCTGAAACAAATTCAGTAGTGGATTGATAGGCACAGAATAAAGCATATGAGAGTTTAGTATTAGTTGTGCCTTGGAGATAGAATCGGGGGTGACTTGTATTTTTCCCTTCATGCTTATTTATATCATCTAATTGTTCTATTTCTGTGTTGTCCAATACAGTAGTGACTAGTCAGATGTGGTTATTTGAACGTTAATTAATTAAAATTAAATACGTTTAAGAATGAGTCCTTTGGTTGCATTAGTCACATTTCAAGGGCTCAGTTACCACACATGGCAAGTGGCCCTGGTGTTGGCTGCGCCGATATAGACCATCTCCATCATCCCAGAACATTCTAACAGCACTGATCTGTAGTGATCATGGATTTCTTAGATAATTAAAAATGCTTTTCAATACAGCTTTCAAGAAGCAGAAGAGAAGGCTGTTCAAAGCTGGGTTTGCCTCCTGCAGGCCACCGGGTGAGGCGGGAAGGGAGAGCAGAGAGACTCTTGCTCATGTGCAGAAAGGACTGTGGGAAGAAGCTATAGTACGGGTGTGGGATGGGCTGGCTCCCTTCCCGGTCCCGGATGGCTACAGGCCTCCTCAGCATCTCATCCCAACACCAATCAACCTCCCGAGGCCGAGTGAGGCTGGTGCTTCTGGGATGTCTGTTTTTAAGAGCAGCAGAATGTTTCCCAGGAGCCCTCGGGCAGCCTCCCATCATGCTTCATTGGCCAGGATTGTGTCAAATGTCTGTGCCTGATGCAAACACTGCTAAGTGAAATAGGATTGCCACAACTGGCTTAGATTCCTTCCCCAGCTGGGGTCTAGAGTTATCTCTCCTGAGGGGCAGATGAGACAGGGGAGCATGAATGATCACTGAAGAACCAACAGAGTCTGCTATGGATTGCAAGTAACAGAAAAGTGGCAGAAGCTCAATTCTGGACTCAAACAATGGCCGCTGCTTCCTGTGTGTCTGTTTTTAAGAGCAATTAGAATCAGTTTACAAAATGGCTGCAGAAGCTCCAGGTGTCACATCCTCACCACCGTCCAGTGGAAGAGAGAAATGGTGGCTTCAGCAAACATCTCTGCATGCGTTGCTGACTCTAATTTGACTCACTGGGTGCTTGTATGACTCTGGGCCAATCACAGAGGTCTCAAGTTACCCTCAAAGTAATGAGCTAAGAAAGGGGGAGGGGCATCCCAAAGGCTACTGGTGCACTCTTTATTAGAAGCAGAGAGGAATACATGAGGGGCAGCTAGTGATAGATTTCCACTCCAAGCTGGCAACCCGATGGCAGGATCAGGCAAGGCAAAGTCTTGGAGACCACCTCGTTCCCTTTCCTGAGAGTGATGTCCCCCCTGGATGTGGACAGACCCAGTCAATTACAGGGGCCAGTGACAGTGGAGAAAGTGAATAAAGGAAGGGTTGAAATTTGTTTTTAAATTGCACCAAGATAGACTCTTTTTGGAAATTGCCTGAGCAGGAAAAGAAGAAAAGGTTGTCTTTCAGAGCTGCCTCTCAGTGAAAGGAACCATTTCTCTGAGTGTTTGTCTAACCTTTTCTTTAACCAGGAAATTACAATGGGATTACCAGTTTTCTGCAAAGAAACTCTTTGGGTGACCTTCTCTGGGAACAAATTTGAGTGGCACCATATACAAGCTGCATTATTTTTTGCCTTAATGGATTATGCATGCCAAAAAAGAGATGTCTCCATATTCTTTTATATCTGCTTCTTCTATATCCTGCTATCCCTCTAGATCCTGCTATATCGATCTCACTGCTTAGCCTCTGTTTCTCTGTGTTTATCAGTTTAGCTACATCTCAGACATCCTTCTATCCATTCACCTGTCCATCCGTCCATCAATCCATCCATCTAAATGTTCTGTTATTTATTAAAGCTTTATGGATTTTCATCTAATTTGGAGGTCTTTGGGGGATGGTTGACTTGCTCCCCACTCTGCATTGTCCCCAAGGAGACGTTGATTCTTCACAGTGAGAGCTGAGACCAGACAATGAGTCATTTACTCAACCAATATTTATGGAGCACATACTGGTGGTTGCCTATCCAAGCCAGTTCCCCCTTTTTGGTTTTAATATCCCTTGGCTTGTCCAGGAACCACCCTTTGGGAAGGTGATCACATTCCCAACTCAGGAGTCAGTCCTAACTGTTCTAAGCCAACCACGACCACGTTCTCTTTGTCAGTGATGGCTTTAACCATGGGTGCTCATCTCGTTCTGGCCAATGAACTGCTTGGAGGCTACAGGGGAGGTTCCCTTGCTCTTAAAGGAGAAACTGGAAGAGAGGTCTTCACTTCTCTCTCTAGAAGTTACTGGACCTAGCAGTGATGCCCAGGCCCGCAGCAGGACTGTGTGACCGGGAAAGGAACCGGTCTAAAGACAGACTTAGCCCCCTGAGGAAAGCAGAGCAGAACCACGGTTTTCAGCATCTTTAACCACCGCATCGCCTCCCTCTGGAGCTGCCCTTCCTCTGACTTCTCATTTAATTAAATAAGAATGCTTCATTTTCTTTGAGCTTCATGGAGATTGTGTGTGCTGTTAGTTGCAGATGGAAATATCCTTTGGGTGGCAAATTCCAAGTCTCTTTTCTAGAGAGTATAAACTGTAACTTTTTAATGTCATTCACTTTTAGCTTCAGAAAAAGTCTAGGGGCGCCTGGGTTGCTCAGTTGGTGAAGCGTCTGCCTTCGGCTCAGGTCATGATCCTGGAGTCCTGGGATCGAGTCCCGCATCAGGCTCCTTCCTCAGTGGGGACCCTGCTTCTCCCTTTGCCTATTGTTCCCCCTGCTTGTGCTCGCTCTCTCTCTCTGACAAATAAATAAATAAAGTATTAAAAAAAAAAGTCTAGAGTCCAGTCTCCACCTCTTACACTATTACAATTTTTATGCCAAAGACAAAAGAATTCAAAGTGTACGTACTTTCACTTTCTCCTTCTCTTGCCTTCTAAGCAGAGCAGATTCTAAGCATGAGCATTTTGTGGTGGAGAGAGTTGTGAGTCTGGTAGAAACAGAAGCTCAGGGTCAGTGGGTCTCTCTAAGAAAAGGATGCACAACTCTTCAGATCAAAAAGGCCCAGAAGGGGGGCTCGGCTGAGACAGGCCCAGCCATGCTTCTTTTTTTTTCTTTTTTTAAGATTTTATTTATTTATTTGACAGAGAGAGAGAGAAAGACAGCAAGAAAGGGAACACAAGCAGGGGGAGTGGGAGAGGGAGCAGGCTTCCGGCCGAGCAGGGAGCCCGATGCGGGGCTCGATCCCAGGACCCTGGGATCATGACCTGAGCCGAAGGCAGACACTTAATGACTGAGCCACCTAGGCGTCCCCTGGCCACACTTCTAACACATCTTCCCTCTACCCATGCTTCAGTGGACAGACTAAATCCCAGAGATCTGCTATGTCCAGGAGCAGGGAAGAGGGTCCTGCAAGGGAGGAAACGGGGACATTTGTCAAACACTCTTGTCACAGAGAGGCTGGGACGGGGATGGGGGAACAGACAGGGACAGAAAGTCTTAGAAAGTTGTGCTCTTAATATGCGAGAACCACCCCCCCCCCCCGAATCCTTAAGAAAGTTCTAGTAACAATAAACACGGCTTTTCAAGGCTTTGGGAATTCAGTTTGTATTTCCACAGAGTGCAGTTCCATGGGGACACCAGTTCAGAGATGAAGTCAGAACTCCCCACTCCACTTGGGACAGAAATAAGGTATACCTTGCAATTGACATGCACATTAATATGGAATTGGCCCCCCACTCCACCTCCAAAACTCTTGTTACATTGAGATCTGCCTGACAATTGACAGCATCTTAGAATCAAGGAAATACATTTAGAGTTCTCTTAAAATATGCTCAGTCAAAACTGATGGGACATGTTTTATCTTAATGTAAAGCATTCTTTTTTAGGGAAGCAGATACATCAAGGCAGGCGCCTTTGTAGCAGCCTCCCCGCAGAGAAGGAAGTGGAAAGAAGGGGTGTCCATTGAGCTCACATGCCATGCCAGGCTCAGGACCAGGACCCCGGGGCATGGGTCTCCCTGGGGTGTCACAGAGCAGTCAAGCAACTCATGAATGACCAGATATACAGAGAAGGGGTCTGGGGCTCAGAGAGGGGTAGGGCCTGGCCAAGGTCCTGTGGTCAGGACCGCACAGTGGGGTCCTCACCCTTCTGTGTCTGCAGCAGGGTTTCTCAGCTGGGACACTGTTGACACGGGACCGGGGACTCCTCTGTGGTGGGGGCTGTCCAGGACACTGCAGGATGTTTAAAAGCACCCCTCGCCTCCACCCATTAGCCACAGGGAGCACCCTGCCTCCAGTTTTAACAACCCAAATGGCTCCAGATATTGATAAATGTCTCCTGGGGAGGAGGAGCAAAATCTCCCTGGCTGAGAACCACGGGTCTACATGAAGTACGGAAGACAATGAGGGAGGTCACTCTGGGGTTCTGAGCCCGTCACCCCAAAACGCGTCCTCCCCCTGTCCTGGGCGCAGACTTTTGGAATGCAGGAGTGCCCCCAGCCAGCCAGTTCGGGGGCACACTTTTGCCCCGCCCCAGCATCCAGCATGGTGCTTTGGAGAGCAGAGGACACTAATAAACTTAAAAAAAAAAAAAAAAGAAGAGAAAACCAACCCTCCCTAACTGGAAGCTCCCAAAATTATAAACACATTAGCAAAGAGAAGGAAGTGTGACTGATCGTAGTTGAGGCCATAATTATAATAATCTACGAGTTTCCTGGGGCTGCCTTAACAAAGTACGGAGTAGCTGTGAGAACGGACATCTGTTGTCTCACGGTTCTGGAGGCCAGAAGTTCAAGATCAAGGTGCTGGCAGGGCCGCGCTCCCTCCTGAAGGTGCTAGGAAGGATCTAGGGAAGGATTCCAGGCCTCCCTCGCGGCAGCTTCCCATGGTTCCTTGCTCGTGGCAACGTCACTCCTGCCTTCACGTGGCATTCTCCCTGTGGCCAAACTCCCCCTTTTCATAAGGACACGGGTCATATTGGATTAAGCTCCCACCCTACCTGAGTGTGAATTACATGCAACAGCTCTGTTTCCGAATAAGGTCACATTTGGGGTCCTGGGGGTTAGAACTTAAACAGGTGAATTTGGGTAAGGACCTCAGTACAACCCAGGACAGATGACCACTGCTGGAGGCTATGTGGGCACACAGAACTGGCTGCCCCCGTAACCTCTCATTTCACCCCCAGGGCCCCCCACGTTTGTAACTATGACTTCCCTTTACCAAGGGCTTACTGAGCTGAGTAAACCGAGTCTCAGTGAGGAGGAGTTATTTGCTCAGGGGTTCTACGTTACTCAAGGGCAAGGAGTCTGTGCCTCCTCATGCCTCAGTTTCCCCATGTGTAAAAGGGAGATGACAATAAGTAACTACTACATTTGTAGGGCTGTTGATGGGATTGAATGAACTAAGACTTGCCACGCCCTGAGGTCTATATCGGTCCGTGGTAATTACTTATCACATAACAAATACACGGATGTCCCTGAGCAAGGGGTCCACTGGGGAAGGCCACAGCAATGCTAATGGCCGGGCGGCACCCTGGCAGCTAATAGACCCGATGGGGTCAGCCAGTGCATTTGGTTTAATCCCTAGTAGCATCCTGACATTTAAAAATTGGAAGGCTTCACACAAGAATGTAGATTCCCGGTTTTGTTTGAAAAATCAGGGGATCTGGCCTGTTCCCACTCCCCGTCTGCCCACCGGCCGCCTCTGAGCGCATGGGCCCTGCTGGGTGCTAACCGGTCAGGGGGTTTGTGCAGCAACTTCCTGTCTCTTAGAAAATATTTGTGGTCTCTGGATCCCCCGCCCCTCCAGGGTCTCTGGACTGGGAAATAGTCTCTGGGTTCAGAAGGGCCACCCCATCCTGGCTCGGGGCTGGGTGGTCCTGGGGGAGCCCGGCTCAACCATCAGCCCCAGGTAAACCCCGCACCCTGGGGCCCCAGGGGACCCTTCCAGCAAGCTCTCTTTTGAGTTTTCCCAGGCTCTCTCTGCTCTCAGTTTACATTTGCTTGATTTTATCTCCTCACGACAGCAAAATGTGCAAAAGCATTTGGAGAATTGAAACCAAATGTGCGAGGAGAGTCCTGCTCCCCTCGCAAAGGCATGAAGGGTCTCAGGGTTGCCACCAGCGGCGGCCCCGGGGGCGGTGGGTGCCGGCGGCGCCAGGCGTGGCCCTGGGTACTGATGGTGGAGGGGGGAGCCGGGATCCAGGCATTTTCCAGCTCCACGGACGTTTCGAGATAACACTACAGTCTCAGCATGTTTGAAAGGGGGAAAAACGAGACCCAGAGAGAAGATGAGACTTGTCCCATGTCCCTCAAAGTGGCAGAGGAAAGAGCCCCATGGGATTTGATCCACTTCCTATAGACTTCTTCCTGCTTGCCATGAGATTGGGATTTCTTTCAGATACTCTTTCTTTTAATCCATGTTTACTTTGAGGGCAGACATATCCATGTTAAAACTCCAGCTCTGCTCCCAAAGATCCTGAAAAGATTCTTTTCACCATCCCGAGCACGGGTTTCTCCGGCTGTGAAATGGGATGCATAAAACCACCCTAAGAAGGTCTTCATACTTTCAGGATGGATACATTTGGCTGTGAGCAACAGAGCTGAGTCCTAGATGCGGAGCAGAACGCTTCCCACAGGAGCTTCTGTACCAGCCAGCAAACATTTATTGAGCACCTACTACACTGTCCTAGACCCTGAGCATCTGGGCATTGTCCTATGTCCTATCGTCATGCAATCAAGGAACATGAGTTGCGTGCCTACATGGGCAAAGTACTAGGTGGAGACAGTGAAAGCCAGGAGGCCAGATGGAGTGGGGGAAGCAGGGTAGGGCAGGTGAGCTCTTGGACTAAGCGAGAAAAAATGTCTCGACCAGGGGTGACTTTGCTCCCTCCTCTCTGGGGACATTTGGCAATATCCAGAGACATTTTTGGTTGCCAAATTGTGGGGAGAGCATTACAGCTGGCATCTAGAAGCCAGGGAAGTGCTAAATATCTTACAACGCCCAGGACAGCCCCCACTACAGAGAATTATCCAGCCCTAACGTCCCTAACACTGGAGGTGAGAAATCCCTTCTGGGTAAATAGCACTGGGCTTGCGGACAAGGGGACAGGCTTGAGAGGTAACTGCTAGTTGAAGTGAATGAGACCTGGGCTGTGGGGGGCTCTCTGCGTTTGACTTGCACTGTATCATGTTCACTTGGCTTGCTTGCTTCTTCTCTGTCCTCATGTTCTTTTCTTGCTGGAGAATACCAGCTGGAGGAGCAGTGGGAACAAAGCCCCAAGACCCTCCCATCTGTCCTCTTGCTGCAATGAGTTCAGGGCTGGAGGGGAACAGACAGCTGCAAATGCTTTTAAGAGTCAAACTCAGGGGTGCTTGGGTGGCTCAGTCGTTAAGCGTCTGCCTTCGGCTCAGGTCATGATCCTGGGGTCCTGCAATCGAGCCCCACATCAGGCTCCCTGCTCAGTTAGAAACCTGCTTCTCCCTCCCCCCTCTACCTGCTCCCCCTGTTTGTGTTCCCTCTCTCGCTGTCAAATAAATAAATAAAATCTTAAAAAAAAAATAAGAGTCAAACTCAGGTCCTGTTTTTCAGGTTAAAAAAATGGGGAGGTAGGCAGTTGAGAACTTATTGAATAACCTCCTGATCTTTCTGTTTCCATGACAGGGAGCTTATGTCTCTCTGGAGATGAATGTGTGTGTCTTTGCTAAGGGAAAGGGGAAAAAATGTCCTGAAACTATATTCCTGGAAACTTTCTTATTAATTCCCCAAAAGACATGAACCCAATCAACCACTAAATACCCAGACCAGAACTAAGAAAACTCAGTAAGTGGCTTTTAAGAAAATAAAAATAAATCGGAAAAACCCCAAACAGGAAATACACCCATTCGGTGGAGCATTTTGGTAGATGGGATCTTGGTCTGGAACCAGAAAGCAAGACTCGGCCCCTGCCTCGCGGTTACTTATGATATCTGCATCCAGACACATAGCGGCATTCATCACTCCACATTGACTTGGTTCCATAGAGTCCTGGGGCCCAGACAGAAAACTGGTGATACAGGACAGAAGTGACCAGTCCCTACCTATCCTCATGGAGCATTTATTCATCTGTCATTTGACAGACATTGCACACTTATTCCCTCACTTACAACTTTCTGGAATTCTCTTGCTTGCTCATCTGCTTGCTTGAGTCGTTTATGTTTCCTGTTTGTGGAAGGCAGATTCCAAGATGGCCCCCAATGGTCCCCATGCCCTGGCACTCAGGCCCTGTGTAAGGGCCTCCCTGTGAGTGTGGGTTGGCTTAGTGACTCACTTCCAGCCAACAGCAAAGGTGATGGGATGTCACCTCCATGATTAGGTCATAAAAATTGTGACTTCCATCTCCCTCATGGACTCTCTCTATCGCTTTCTCACCTTGCACACTTTGAGGAAACCTGCTGCCATGATGGGGAGACCAACAGGGCAAGGAACTGAGAGCCGTTTCCAGCCAACACCCAGAAAGAATCTGATGAGCTCAGCCCAACAACCCACATAGGACTGAATCCTGCCAACAACTGCTGAGTGAGTTTGGAAGGGGATCCTTCCCCAGTAGAGTGTTCAGATGAGATTTCATCCCTGGCCGACACCTTGATTTATGCCTTCTTAGGCAACGCTCCTTCCTGTGCAGCTGTCCCCTCTGCCTGGAAGGCACCCACCACCTGACTCAACCTTCATGTCCTTAGGGGAGCCCTCCCCAAGTTCCCCACCTGGCTCAAATCCCCCTCTTAGAGGACTGCATGCACCTCTTACCGACCGTGCCCCATCGATGCATGTACAGTGTTGTTACACACGTGGTCCATCAGGATTTATTTCCCACCAGGTGGTACCTTCCATGAGGGATGAGATGGGGTCAGTGTATCCCCAACAATTAGCACAGAGTAAAATACATGATAGGTACTCAATAATTTCTTTTTGCTGAAAGATCAAATGAATCAAACAATATGCAAGAAATAAAAATTATAATAAAACATAAAAAAATCTTCACAGTCCCCGGGTGTCAGGAGAGCTGGTGAGATGGTGCTCAAGTGGGAGCTAGGGCAGAAAGGCTTGCTGTAGCCTTGAGTAAGCCCCAGGAAGTATTAGCTGCAGCTCTAGACAGAAGCCAGCTGAGTGCTCTCCGCATGCTCGCTGTGCCCACAGTCATGGAGGATTACCTCTTTGGCACCCACTCAAAGCTCCCTGCAAGTCCGGACTCTACCCCCTTGACAGCCTGAAAACAACACCCGGCTTTAGCCTTGGAAAAAGATAGGGAGACCTGACTATCTATTAACCCCCCTTTGGGAAAAGGTGAAAGCAGGTTCAGAAGGTCCAGAAACCAGGCTCTGGAGCTGTGTTTTTCAATATTGACACTCTTGATGTTGGAGTCTGGGTCATTTTCTGCTGTGGGGGCCATCCTGTGCATTATGGGATGCTTAGCAGCATCCCTGGTCTCTATCCACTGGATGTCAGTAGCATCTGCCAAGCCACGAGTTAAAAATGCCTCCAGACATTTCCAAATGTCCAAATTTTTTCTGGGGGGCAAATTATCTCCGATTGAGAAAAAGTGCTCTGGTGGGTCATTCATGCATTCATTCCTGAGCTCCCACTGTGTGCCAGGCTCTGAGGATGCCTCTGGGACAAGACATGGTGACCCCTTTCCTCCTGGATCTTACAGTGGAGTGGGGGAGACAGGAGGAGAACTGAGAGGCCCAGATGAATACAGGACTAGGTGATGCTAGGAGATGGGTCAACATGTACCAGCTCCAGAGAAGGGGCCCACTGCTCTCCCGAGGGCCTGGCACGCCGTAGGTACCCAATAAGCACACATTGCATGAATGACCATCTGAAATAACTAATTATTACCTGTCAAGGGTGGTGACTTTAGATAGAGTGGTCGGATATGTGCCCTCGGGGAGGTGGCATTATGGCTGGTGACTAAACAGCTAGAAGGAGCACTGTGGGGAGACGGTGGGGGGGGGTGGGTTGGGTGGGGGGAGAGGTCCAGGCTGAAGAAGCAGCAAGTGTTTTGTTCCAGGGCTGGAAAGGGCTTGGTTTGTTCAAGGAGCTTACTTGGAATGTTCCTGTTCCTCATTCACTTGGTTAATTGCGACCTGCATTCAGAGTTCCGCGCAGACCTTGCTTCTTCTGAGCCTGCCAGCCTGGAGGTGACTTGGGCATGCCCCCCACAGTGCTCTGTCTTTCCCGATGGCCCTGAGCATGTTCCAAGCCATTGGCTGTGTCTCAGTGGATGGTGAGGTAGCTGGGGCTGGAGGACCAGAGGCCGGCCCCGTCTGTTTCTGTTCACCACTGGGCCCCAGCTTCAGAACTGTGCCTGTCATGCTCGGCATGCATGGTGAAAGAAAGAAAGGAAGGAAGGAAGGAAGGAAGGAAGGAAGGAAGGAAGGAAGGAAGGAAGGA